>NC_034428.1:6682226-6691513 GCF_002078875.1 Numida meleagris | reverse complement strand
CCGAGGAGGAGGAGGAAGGAGGAGGAAGGAGGAGGAAGGGGGGCAGCCAGGAAGATGCCCGCTTTGCTGGATTTTCTCTTTTTCTCCCTGTGGAGGGGCTGATGGAAAAGTTAATTGCAGCCGAACGGACCCATCCGTGCTGCGGTGCTCGGCGAGGAGCAGTGGATGCTGCGTGGGGGCTCGGCTGCCGTTCTCTTGGTCGCTTCTCCCTCCGTCGCTTTTCTCTTCCTCTCTTTTTTTTTTTAATTTTATTTCATACCCCCTCCCCCCTCCTCCGGCTGTTTTATTTCCTTTCATTATTAATTTTTTTCTTTTTTTCTTTTTTTTTTGGGGGGGGGCTTTTATTCTGCACGGGGTGGCGGTGGTGTGTGTGTTGGGGGGGCTGCTGCCTGCTTTATTTATTTATCCATCCCCCCCCACACTCCCCTCCTTTTTCCCTTTCCCTTCGTTTCATTCCCTCCCTGTTAACCATTTTTTTTTTTTTTTGGTTTAACAGAGCCGGGAGAGGGGTGGTGGGGGGGTATATTTCGCATCACGCTTTGGCAGGAACGTGAAAGCCGCAGCTTTAGAGAGGGGACCCACATCTCCACGGCGGCGGTGCCCAGGGAGCTCAGTGTCCGCCTGCACGCGTAGGTTTGGCTGTGCCATAGCGTGGGGATGCGCACATCCGTATTTACACGGCTGTAATCCCCGGCCACGCCGGCGGCGAGCTGCGGTTTGGCCCGGGATCCGTTCCTCAGCCTTTTTCCTCCTCCCGTGCCGTGGGATGCTCTGCGTGGGGACGTTGGGACGGGCTCCGCTCCTGGCCCTGGGCCCCTGGGGACGGAAACGGGATTTGAGAGGCGAGGGAAAAGTTTTGGGCCCCCTCCCAGCGCGTAGCCCGCGGGATGGATGGCTGCAGGCCCCGCCGGCTCCCCCCGCATCGGGGCGAACCGCAGCGACGCTGGGGCACCCTGGGATGAAAACACGGCTTTTCTTTTTGTCTGCTTCCAGGAAAAAGCCCTACGTTCCCACAGGTCGAGTCGGTGGGAGCCGCTTCGCTTTTGTTCCTCTGCTCGGCCTCTCCCGCAGCTCGCGTGTCTGTGTTTTTCGGGGTATGTGAAGTTGTCCTCCTTGTCCCCCCGTAGAGAAACGCCCCGCGTGTGGCACCGGTTCGCAGCTAGATCTGGAGATGGACGCGGATAAGGGGAAGCAACGCCAGTACTCTCAGAGGTGGGCACGCCGGCGCCGTGGAGGGAAGCGAACCGTGCTCTGGTGGGCGGCTCCGGGCAGCAGGGACCCCGGGGGCTGCCAGCTGAGCTCACCTGCCCGGGGGGTGCGGGGAGGGGACACCGGACCCAGCGCGGGTAGGTAGGGGTCCCGCTCGCCGCATGAGCCCGATCCCCATCTCCTCTCGCAGGGCTGGCGGTCCGTGTGCTTCTCTGTGCAGAGCAATCCGTTCTCCCTCAGGAATCCCCTTCTGCCCCGGAGAACGGCGGCTGGCCGTGGCGTTGTGACAAGTGCATGCATGCGCGGGGTCGGGGCGGTGGGGCTGGGGGGGGGACCGCTTGCTGCCTCCTTGCCTGGCCTTGGGGCAAAGCTCCGCTTCGCCGTGCTCTGTCCCCACTGTCCCGGCGCCCGGTGCCCGGCTCTGAGCGCGGTGCTGCTGGCTCCGCTTCGCCATGTGGGTGCCGGGATGGCATGCGGTGTCGCGGGGTGCCGGGGCTTTGGTGCCCACTGTCCCCGTCGCGATGTCACGGCCAGGCCTCCGGAGTGCTGCTCGTCCCTCTGCCTGGGCAGGTGGGCACTGCTGGCAGTGGGGCTCCAACTGTGCGGCTGTGGGGTCTCTGCTGGCTTCTGTAGGGCACAGCTCCGCACCCATCTTCGGGGGCTGTGAGCCGGGTGTCCCATCCCGCCCACTCCCTGGGCTGGTCTCCAAGGTGGCTCCAAGCGAAGCGCGTTCCCTTCGTGGCTCCTTCCACACCCGCTCTCCCCAACCTCTTTGCACCGCTTCCTTCTCCCCTCTGGCTGTGGGGGGGGCTGCAGAAGGCCCCAGGCTGGGGACCTCACCCTGGGCGGCAGCGCAGCCCTTGGGCCCCACGTTCCTCCGCTTGGGGTTCCGCACTCTCCTCGCGCAGTGCGGGCTCTTCTGGGATTTGGGGCCCCGCAGGCACAATGTGGTCATCCAGCTCTGTTCCTAGGGCAGACCCTTGGCATGCGGGTGCACGCCCGGCTCCTCGCACTCCCTCCCTTGGGGCCCCCTCCCGCACCCCGGCCGCGCTGGGATGGGCTTTCTGCTCCAGCCGCTGTTGGATTTGAGTTGATTTTGCTCGGGGAAGGAAATCTGAATGAGAAACACCAGTTAGAGCCCTTCGGGGGGCGGAAACGTGGGGTTTAATTGGTTCCATCTTGGGTGAATTCTTCTGGCACACGATCCCTCGAGCCGTTCCTCTGGAACGGGGATTTCTGAGCCTCCTGCCCCGGGTTTCATGTGTTGTTTCTGCTTCCCCGGCTCACGTTCCCTCTGCTGCCTTCTGCCTTAGGGTAAATTCTTCCTGCTGAGGAAAAGCTGGGCCGGGGGCTGCGGGTGCAGGGCCCACGCGGGCCGGTCCCTGGGGCTGGCAGTGGGACGGCGCGTTGCGGCACGGGGAGCCCGCCCGGGCACGGCGTGGTAGCCCACGGGCACGTGGGTGGCTTTGATGCTGCTTCCAGCCCGGCAGCTCGGGGCTGGGGATTTTGCAGTCGGGCCCTTGGTTTCTCCTGAAAAGCCGCTGCTCCAGGCGGGGGCTGCTTGCAGAGGTGTGGAATGGGTTCCGACCAGTCCTGGCTGTGTGGTGGGAAGGTGGGGATGGTGCAGCCCTTCCCGTGGCAGGGCTGAGCTTACGGGGCGAGAAGGGCCATGGCCTTGTGCTTTTGGGGGAAAATGTGGCAGAATGCAGGCAGAGCTGGGCGGCATGAGGACAGATGGAGCGCTGGCAAATGGAATGGGACAAGAGGCGGCGGGGGGCACGGCTGTGCCAGTGCCACGTCCCCACATCCCCTCCCGCTGGTGTGACGGTGGTGAGCGCCCTGAGCTCGGGGACAGCTGGGGACACGGGGCCCTTTGCTCTCGCCTGCTGCAGTCCGAGGCTTTGGGGACTCACGCCGCCTGGTGCTGGGTGCTGCTGCCCGGCACTGCCCCGCGCTTGCTGCTCCGTGCCCGGCTTGCTCCTGATCGACGCTTATCACCTGGGGACCCTGCTTGGGAAAGCGAGGCTGTGCTGGTGGAGGGCTGGCTTCTCCCTTGGCCGCTGGCACCCCGCGGTACCGAGGCATGCCGCTTGGCTCGCCCTGTCCCCTCCCTGCCTCCCCGTGCCCCGTTTGCTGCCCTCCGTGGTGCCGGGTGGCCCTGTGGCCGCGCTCCGGCCTGGCTGCCCCGAGGGGCAAAGCGGCGCCGGGCCCCGGGAGCTAACCCTTCTCGCGGCGGTGCCGTGCCGTGTCCGTGAAAAGAATCTCTTGTTTCTTTTTATTTCAGCGAAGGCGAGACAGAGAGGGCTGCCAAAGTAGAGACGTTCCCTAGAGAACTGTAGCTTGACTTAGCGGCAGTTTGGTAGGAAGTTGGAAGGCTATAGTGAGCTGCGGGGCCTGGCGCTCGTACCCACCCGTGCCATCATCTACCTCCATCAATCTGGAGCCTCATCGACACGTCTCCCCAGGCAGCTGCGGCCATCTGGCTTCTGAGGCCAGCCTGTGAGTACCAAACACGGCGTGCACCATGTCTTGTCTCTGCCGGGCCACCGCCGGGCCTCGCTGCAGCCGCCTGCGCACCCCTTCCCCTCCACGCGGCGCCGGGCCTCGCTCCGCCACGACGCCTCTCCCTTCCCCGCGCATCCGCTGCTTGCTCTTTCCACCTCCCTCTGCTTCCTTCCCCGCCTGGGAGCTCCGGCCGTGCAGCGCTGCTGGAGCCCTCCTGGGCGGCCCTGGTGCCTTCCTTGCCTTGGCAGCAGCTCCTCTGTCCTGCTGCCGGACCCAGAGCAGCCCCGTGCGTGGCGTGCCCTGCGGAGCCAGGGGGAGACGCGCTGCGGCATTCCCCACCCTTCATCATTTCCATTTTAATGGATTTTTTCTTTTTTTTTGCCGTGTGTCAGCTTCCATTTTTCATAGTTAGCTGAGAATCTAGAAAAAGGGAGTTTATGTATTTTTCCATCTGCTTTATATCCCCTCCGGCCCCCTCCCCCAGCCGTCCAAGCTCAGCCCTGGGAGGGGGGAGCAGTCCCCCCTTGCTCCAGATGAAACACTGCACAATTTATAAAATTAAGCTGGGACAGGAACAGCGATTTTTTTTGGCACCGCCGCTGTTCCTTCTCTCTTTATTCTGGGCAGGTTCGCAGCGCTCCAAACACGGTGGTTGTGGCAGCCTCTCTGTTAAATAAGACCTCCTCAGGTGGAGCGGGAAGGGGGGGCCGCATGCAGGTTGTGCTCCCCCCCCCCCCCACCATGGCATCTGCAGGCTGTGCTGGGATCTTGGATTTCTTTGAGCAAATGGGACGGTCAGAGCTTCATGTGGACCGGGATGGTGGGGGGACAGAGGGCGCGGGGCACCTGCTGCGAGGGCACAGGAGCGGCTTGCTGGGTTGGCTCCAAAAAACCTTTTCTAATCATAGCTCTGGCTTCCTGTTTTCCTGCTCCGGCCAGGCAAGGATCGAAGGGGCACTGCAGCTTCCCACGCTGTGGGATGGCCGCTGGCTGAGCCATGGTGGCGGGGCTCGGGCTGTGGTGGTAGGATTTGGGCTGTGATGGTAGGCCTCAGGCCATGGTGGTGGGATTCTGGCCGTGGTGGTGGGATTCAAGCTGTGATGATGGTGGGGTTCGAGTCATAATGGTGCTGGGGTTCAGGCTGTGATGGTGGTGGGATTCAGGCCATGGTGGTTGGGATCCAGGGCCATGGTGGTAGAATTCAAGCCGTGATGGTGGGATTCAGGCTGTGGTGGTGGCATTCTGGCTGTGATGGCGGTGGGATTCTGGCCGTGGTGGTGGGGTTCAGGCCATAATGGTGGGGTTCAGGCTGTGACAGTGCAAGGATTTGGGCTGTGATGGTGGAGCTCCGGCCATGGTGGTGGGATTCAGGCTGTGATGGTGGTGGGATTCAGGCTGTGATGGTGGTGGGATTCAGGCCAAGGTGTTATGATTCAAGCCATGGTGGTGGGATTCAGGCCATGGTGTTACGATTCAAGGCATGGTGGTGGGATTCAGGCTGTGGTGGTGGTGGGGCGTGGGCCATGGTGGTTGGGATCCAGGGCCATGGTGGTGGGCTTTGGGATCTTGACAGTGGCAGGAGAACCCCGACCTGGGGATGTCAGAATGATGTGCTTGTCCCAAGCCGTGGTACAGGCATTGTAAGCAGTGGGTTGTCTCCTCTGACAGCGTTTGCAGGCATAGACTGGCACAGGGCAGGGTCTCCCTGTGGCCCTGCGCGCTGCTCTGCTGGCGCTGGCATGAGAGAGGGCTGACCCCAGTGAAGGGGACGTTCAGAAGTGACACCTTGGGGGTATTGCGTTCCAGTCGGCTTCGCTCTGGGTGCCCTGAGCTGACCCTGCCCGGCCGGGACCGTCCTGTTTGAGGCTCTTTGTGAGCAGCTCCCGTCCTGCCCTCGGCTCCATGTCTCTGGGCAGGACCGCTGCTCCCGGAGACCTCAAGTGGCTCAGCACCACCCGTTGCCACGTGGCCGCTGCCCTCCCATGCTGTCGCCATGTCCCCACGTGCCACGTGGGTCAGCAGGTCCTGCTTGTTGCCTCACTGTCCCCGGCCTCCCTGCCCTCCTTTCCAGCCGCGTTCTGCAGGGAGCCTGTGCCGATCTCACTCCTGGTTCCTCCCGGTGCCAGCTGTGGAGGGGATGGGTCCGTGCCGCTCTGGTTTCTCCCGCCGTGGCCTGGTTTCTGTTCCAAATGGAGGTCACCTCCCCGCAGCTCCGTCATCTGGCAAGCTGGGGAAGGTGCCGAGGAACTCCTTCCTTCCCGTGGAGCTGCTCCCGGCGTCCTGTGCACGGACACGGGGGTCCCGCCTGCTCCGAGCTCAGGGTGCAGCTGAAATAACGTGTGCAGTGTCTGATAACAGCGCTGGCTGAACGCGTCAGCATCGGGCGTCTGGGGCGGGGAGGAATCGGGAGTGCTCGTGCCTCTGCACACCCCGCCAGCTCCGGCTGCGGTGCGAGCAGTGGCAGCGCCTGCTGATGTCAGGCCGCTTCGCTGTCGTCATTTTCTTGCCGTCCCCGTTCAGATGTTTCCTATTAACTAAAGATGGATTTTAGAATTCATTTCTCCAAAGTATTTAGCGTCTCTATAAATATCCCGGCCCCGCTGTGAGCAGGACTTGGTCTGGAGCGAGCGCTGAGCCGCCTGCGGTCGCTGCAGGTGCCCGTACCGGGGCTCCTCGGGGTCCATGCGTCGCTGCCGTGCTTGGGCCGTGCTCCGTGTCCCGTCCACCTGCAGCCTCCCCGAGCTGCCGGGAGCAGCAGTGGTACCTGCGGGTGTGGGGATTTAGGGAATCCACGAGTGACATCGGGAGCCCCAGGCAGGTGCTGCGGTTTCACCAGCAGTTATCTCTGCGTGGAAATGAGCTGCCCAGGGGCCAGCTGCCCCACTGCGCCCTCCTCCTCCCTGCTCCGTCTTCTCCTGGAAGGGTTTTCTAGGAAACCATCGCCGGAGGTGGCCGTGTTGCTGTCGGTGCGGCTCAGCCCCGTGGTGGGCCCTGGGGGCTCCTTCCCATGGGGAGCGCTGCCACACGGCCCATGGGGAGGCCAGAGGGGGCTGCCAGGCTGCTGCCCCCCATAACCACCCGTCTCTCCCCGCAGGATGGCGGAGCCTCGCTTCAACAACCCCTACTTCTGGCCACCTCCCCCCACCATGCCCAGCCAGGTGAGAAGGGCGTTTGGGGAGGAGGGAGGACAAACGGGCATGGGGGCACACAGAACAGGGGTTGCCTCTGACCTCCTCTCTGCCTTCTTCCCTACCAGCTGGACAACCTCGTCCTGATCAACAAAATCAAGGAGCAGCTGATGGCGGAGAAGATCCGGCCCCCGCACTTGCCCCCCACCTCCGTGGCCTCCCAGCAGCCCCTCTTGGTGCCCCCGTCACCTGCCGAAAGCAGCCAGTCCATCATGTCCCTCCCTAAGCTGCAGCAGGTGCCGGGCCTCCACCCGCAGGCGGTGCCGCAGCCTGACGTGGCCCTGCACGCCCGGCCGGCCACCAGCACCGTCACAGGTACTGGCACCAGCTTTGGGGGGGGCTCAGGGGGGGGTCCGCTTCGGGTCCTGCTGCCTGTGGGCCGCTGGAGCGTGGGGGGAGGGCGTGGGGCGGGCAGCTCGTGCCCCGCTGACGCCCACTTGTCTCTGCTGCCAGGGTTGGGGCTGGCGTCCCGCGCGCCCACGGTCAGCACCTCCGAGTCCAGCACGGGCACCACCACCCCTTCCACGCCCACCTCCACCAGCCAGAGCCGCCTCATCGCCTCCTCGCCCACCCTTATCTCAGGAATCACCAGCCCGCCCCTCCTCGACTCCATAAAGACAATCCAGGGCCACAGCTTGCTGGGGGCACCCAAGGCGGAGCGGGGCCGCAAGAAGATCAAGGCGGAAAACCCTTCGGGGCCGCCCGTCCTCGTGGTTCCCTACCCCATCCTGGCCTCGGGGGAGACGGCCAAAGAGGGCAAGACGTACAGGTAGGGGGGTGCCTGGCGTGGGAGCCGGGCTGTGGCAGAACCGTGGGGATGGGGGGCGGCCGTGGGGCGTGGAGAGGCGTCCTGCCCCAGCCTGGCCCCCGCGGGCTCTCCCCGCAGGTGTAAGGTCTGCCCCTTGACGTTCTTCACCAAGTCGGAGATGCAGATCCACTCCAAGTCGCACACAGAGGCCAAGCCCCACAAGTGCCCCCACTGCTCCAAATCCTTCGCCAACGCCTCCTACCTGGCCCAGCACCTGCGCATCCACCTGGGCGTGAAGCCCTACCACTGCTCGTACTGCGAGAAGTCCTTCCGCCAGCTGTCCCACCTCCAGCAGCACACCAGGTGCCGGGAGGGGCTGCGTGGGGATGGGGATGCGCTGTGGGGCGGGGTGGGATGGGGTGGGGTGTCCGCTCGACACCTTGTGCCGCCTTCCTCCAGCGGTGGTCTCCAACCCACGCAGCTCTTCTGCGTCTCGGCCAGGGGTCTCTCTTCCCCCTGTGCCCCGTCACCGCGTGTCTTTGCTGCGTGTATCTGTCACTGGCCCTGTTTTGTTTTCTGCTGAGCTCGGCGGCCGCATTGGTGCTGGGGGCCTCGCAGGGTTTGGGGCTGTGGGGGTTCCCGGCCTCGCTGGGGCCGGTTCCTGACTCGTTGCCCTCCCGCTGTACCCATGTCTTGCACAGAATCCACACCGGTGACAGACCCTACAAGTGCCCGCACCCTGGCTGCGAGAAGGCGTTCACACAACTCTCCAACCTCCAGGTCAGCGGCGCCTGGGTGACAGCGGGGAGGGGGGCACAGAGCGCTGAACCCCACAGGGGGCGAAGCTGGGAGGGCTCAGGCCTCTCCCGGCCCCGTGTCCCCTAACCTGGCCCCGTGCTGCTTTCTGGCAGTCTCACCAGCGACAGCACAACAAGGACAAGCCCTACAAGTGCCCGAACTGCTACCGGGCCTACACAGACTCGGCCTCGCTGCAGATCCACCTCTCGGCGCACGCCATCAAGCACGCCAAGGCTTACTGCTGCAGCATGTGCGGCCGCGCCTATACCTCGGTGAGGGGGCACGGGGGGCAAGGCATGGTGCAGCCCCCCGGCCCCCCTGCTCACCCTCTGTCCCTCTGCCCCGCAGGAGACGTACCTGATGAAGCACATGTCCAAACACACCGTGGTGGAGCACCTCGTCAGCCAGCACTCGCCTCAAAGGACCGAATCCCCCGGCATCCCCGTGCGGATCTCGCTCATCTAAGCGGGCTCCGTCCCGCCCCGCTGCTGTCGGGGGGGTGGCATCGTGTCGGCCCCCCCTGGCCCGGCCCCCCCCGGGGGGGCTGCAGGTTTGGTGACATCCAAAGACGGTTTCAGAGCACTTTGAATCTCTGCAGTTTTCTTTGGGGGGAGCGTATGTGTGCGTGTGTCGGGGGGGGCAGAGGGGGGGGTTCTCCTTCAGTCAGCCCCCCCCACCCTCCACCTCCTCTCATTTTGGATACAAATATATATATATATTTATTGGCCAAGAAGTTGGTGCTGCTAACACAGAAACGAAATCAGATGCGAAACGGAGCGCGCCGGGCGCCGGACCCCCTCCTCCCCCCAGGACTGTGCCAGAGTGGGGCGGGGGTGGGA
>NC_034428.1:6678392-6681511 GCF_002078875.1 Numida meleagris | reverse complement strand
CCCCCCATTGTCTTGCATTGTGGCTCATGGAGAAGCTGGAGGGGGGGGGCGGCCGTGGCCGCACGGAGTGTTTGCGGGCGGTTGGAAACCAGCGGGACCCCCCCACACCCCGCAAAGCGGCGCCCGTTTCAGAGAAAAAAAAAGAGAAAGAATAAAAGAAAAGGAAACAAAAAATGGGCTCTGTGTGGTGCCACTGCAGCGGGACATGAGGACAGGGCTGGGGCTGAGGGACAGTGAGGTGACAAAGGTGCCACCTGGGGGGGGGGGGGGGTCTGTCTCCTCAAAGCCCCCCAACGTGGGGATGGTGGCTGCTGAAGTGACGGGGAAGGCAGCAGCTGTGGTGTCCTGGGGACAAAATGTTTTGGGAATAGGGGACACATGGATGAGCTGGCACTGCTGGAGCCGTGTCGTGGGTACTGGCCACAGGACACGTTGCCACCAGGACACATGGCCACGACGGTCACCAACAGCAGGATACATTGCCACTACAGCCACCAACTGCAGGACACATCACCACCAACACCGGGACCCATTGTCACCAGCACCAGAACTCATCACCGACACGGCTACCAGCTCTGGGGACACTCACTCATGCTGGGGTAACATCACTGCCATGGCCACCACCTCCGAGGACACCACACTGGGGTCACCACACCACAGCCACCAGCTACGGGGACAGCGTCTCCACAGCCACCATCTCCAGAGACACGTCAACTCCACAGCCACCAGCTTCAGGGCCTCCCCACCATGGCCACGGCCTCTAGGGACACCACCCCTATGCCCTCCCACAGCTTTCAGACCCTCCCAGCCCTGAGCACAGGGACCTCGGGGTCACAGGGGGACTCACTGCCCCTCGGTCCCACCTCTGCTCTGGGTGCCAGCAGGGATGAGCAGGTACATGGGGGGCACAGAGGGAACAAAACGCTCCCCAGTGGTACCAGTGTTCCCCTGGAGCAGCCACCAGCAGGACACGTCAGTCTGGTGGCCCACCAAGTTTTGTGTGACAGGGGTGTCCCAATGGGGGGGGGTGGGAGGTGACACAAAGCCCTGGGCCATGACCCTGTCCCCGCGAGGTGCCTTGGTTTACCCTGCAGGGGAGAGTGGGTGTGAGGAGGAGGCAAATTATGGCGGGGGGGGGGGGTAGTTTTCTTTTTCAGCGTTTATTAGAAACAAAAACGGGGAAAAAAAGGGGTTGTGGTGTCTGTGTTTTTCCTTTTTTTTTCTTTTTTCCTCCTTTTCTTAGAAAGATCGTGGCGGCCGGCGGCAGCGGTGCGGGCTGGGAGGGAGGTCCTTACCTGCTGGGGGTGCCAAGCCCCCACCGCTTCCGTCCTTTACTGAGGTGCCCCTGGAGCAGCCCCGCTGGGGGCAGCGCTATCTCTGCGAGGCACCCCCCCACATCCCACCCCACCCTGGGGCAGGCAGCTGGGTCCTGGCGGGGCCACGCGTTAAGGCAACCGTCCTGCTGTGCCCCGCCGTGCCGTGCCGGGGGGGCTCCCTGCCGGAGTGGGGCCACTATCGCTACGGGCTATATGTACACACCCCGCAGCCGAGGGGGGGCTGCCCCGGGGCTGTTTGTGCTAAGTGATGGGTCCCACCCCCCCCAACCACATCAGGCAGGGCTGGGGGGGGGGGGGGCACGGCTGTGTCCCCCCCCTCCCCCACCCGGCGGGAGCGTCCGTGCGAGCCGGCGGCGCGGCTCTAGGAGTCCTTGAGCATGCTGATGCGGGCGTAGATCTTGAGGGCCGGCCCCAGTTTGATGTTCATGGTGCTCATCAGGTGGTCCTCCTTCAGCAGCAGCAGCGCCTGCCCATCGATCTCCTGCGCACGGAACTCCTCTGCGATCTCCTGGCAGCCTACGGGGAGGGGAACACAACACAGTCACACTCGGCACGGCCCTGAAGCTGACACAGCCTCCCCGGCACGACCTGACGCTCCTCACCTGGCAGCGAGCGGATGAACTCGTAGACGTCCTCCACGTTCCACTTGCTGGGCTCACTGGGCAGGAAGCGGTGCCCGATGCCCGCCAGCTCCCGCACGTGCATGTCGGGCAGCTCCATGTCGCGCAGCTCCAGGTCACGCTCAGCCTGGCGCCGGCGGGAGGCGGACGAGCTGGCCGAGATGGGAGACAGCGGCTCCTCGTAGCTCGAGTTGTCCGAGCAGCGGCTCGAGTCCTCCTGGCTGTGGTTGAGCTGCAGCGACGCTGTCACCGAGAGCGGCCCCGAACCCGGCGGGAGGGACACCGGCGTCTGCGGGACGGAGCCACCGGGCAGCACCGGCCCCGCGGCTCGCTGCGTCCCCTGGGTTGGACCCACGCCCCCCCTCACCTGCTTCTTGGTGTCCTTGCTGAGCGTGGGCACTTTGCAGGCACGGCGACGGCCGTGGGGGGGGCCTCCGGGCTTCTGCAGCTTGCTGCGGTCGGGATGGAACAGCCCCACGCGCTTGGTGCAGCCCACGTTGTACCTGCAGGCAGCAGCCGGGGGGGGGTGAGAGCGGGGCTGGGGTGGGGCTCAGGGCAGGGGGTCAGGCCCCGGTACCTCTTGGCACATGCCATGGAGCAGAAGCGCTTGGAGCGCTTGAACTTGTAGGCGAAGTCGACGCGGCCGCAGAGCTCGCACTTCAGCTTTGGGGGGGCCCCCTCATCTTTGGACTCTGCCGAGAGAGCAGCGGGCAGCTGAGCCGAGGTGAGTCGAGTCCTCGCGGGGGTCCCTCCTCGGGGTCCCCCCCTCACCTTGCAAGTAGGGCTCCTCCATCTCGGAGTCGGTGGTGGTGGTGTTGTCGTGCTGCGGGGCGCGCTCCGCCAGCAGCTCCTGCGCATACTGCGGCTTCAGGCCCCCCACCAGCAGCGAGGAGCGCCCCACCTGCGGGCGGCGGCATCAGCAGGGCCGGGGGACGGCGCGGGGGGGTGGGGTGCGTTGTGCTGGGGGGCGGGGGTGGGGGGAACGTACCGGGAAGGGCTCGGCGCCCTCCTGGATGACGAAACCCTCGATCACGTGCGTGAGGATCTGCGGCTTCACCACGGCCTGCGGCGGTTTGTTCTCACCATTGTGCGGGGCGGCGCCGGCGACGGTGGAGGCAGCGCTGCCGCTGCCCGAGGTCATGCCGGGGGCGGGGGCGGCGGG
>NC_034428.1:6671481-6677885 GCF_002078875.1 Numida meleagris | reverse complement strand
GGCTGCGCGGGGCGGGGCGGGGCCGGGCGGTGACCACGCCCCTCGCCCTCATTGGCCGCCGCAGCGCGTGCGCGCTCCGCTCGACGGGCGGGGCCTCGGGAAAGGGCGTGACCGAGGCGCGAAGGCGGGGCGCCGGGAGAGGGGGCGTGGCCTAGGGGGCGTGGCCACGCGGCTCTCCTCCCCGCCCGTGCCTCAGTTTCCCGCGCTTACCGTGCGCGGGGCCGCGCTCCCCCTGCGGCGCCTCGGGGCCGGGGGGTGGCGGGGGAGCGGGGGCGGGCGGCGCGGCGGCGGGCGGGCTCCTGGTGGCGGGCGGCGCGTCCCGGCGGGCGGCCTCTGCGGCACCCAGCGGCGGCTGCGGCGGGGACAGCGTCAGCGCCCCGGGAGCGCACCCCCCAACCCGTACGTGGGCGGGGGGGCGCGGGGGACGGGGCATCCTTGTGTGCGTGGGGCACACGCGTGTGCACACAGATGCTTGTGTATGGGTGATGTTGCTACACGCGTGCGTGGGCCAGGTACACGCATGCAAGGGACGCACTCATGTGCACATGGGACAGGTAGAAATGTGCATGTGTAGGCAGCAGAGACGCGCTTGCACACACGTACATGTGCATAAGCCACATACACACCTGCAAATATGACCCAAGTGCACACATGCACTCGTGTGCATAAGCCACGTGGACACCTGTACACAGGCCATGCACGCATTGCACACGCATGCATGTGGCACGACTGGACACAGAGCAGGCACTGGTGCACGAGTCATGCACACATGCAACACGCACATGCATAGCTCAGGCGTGCAACAGATGTGCATGCACACATGCATGGATCTGGCACAAGGGTGGCACGCGTGCATGGAGCTGACATGCACATGCATGCACAGTGTGTAGCACATGCACCCGAGCACACACAGGTGCTCCCCATGCACCCTGTGCACGCAGGCCCCCAGCACCCCCCGCCCTCCAGGGCAGGGGGCTGGGGGGGGCCCTCACCGTGCTGCCAGCGGGCTGCAGCTGCAGGATGACGGCAGAGGCGTGCTGGAACTTGCGGGGTGCCCCGTAGCAGCCAGGGTGCCCGTTGGGGGCTGCGCCCTCAGCCCCAACCCCATGGGGGGCTCCCGCTTTGGGCAGGGGGCCTGGGCCGGGGCTGGCAGGGGGCAGCGGCTGGAGCTGGGGGGCAGCTGGACCTGGGGGGGGCTGCCCACGGGGTGCCAGCTGCTGCTGCTGCTGCTGCTGCTGCTGCTGGATGACAAATTGCTGCTGCTGCTGCTGCTGCATGGGCTTCGGCGGCTGCTGCAAGAACTGGGGCGACTGCAGTGGGGCATAAGCTGCAGGGGGAGAAGGGGAGGACAGGGCCCAGGGGCTTTGTCAGCAGTGCCCCCCCTGAGCCCCCTCCCTGTTAATCTGCTCCTTGCCCTGATAGTGTTCACTGGTGGCTGGGGTGAGGCTGTCCTGGGGGGGAAACAGCTAGACCCTGAGGTTGGGTCACCCCAGGAGGCTTGTGGGTGCTGGGGGGGGACAGCGTTCACCCCCAGAGCTGAGCCACGAGGAGGAACCTCCTCCCCCATGCCCCACCAGCGCTCGCACTAGGGCTTATATAGTTCCCCATACAGACGAGGTGTCCAGGAAACAGCAGGGAGGGCCATCATTAGGTTTCGGAGTGAACGCCTGCTGCCCTTGCAGCACCTAGTGGTGTCCCAGGCCCCTCCAGTGCGGTGCCTTACCTGGGGTGATGAGCGGGTGGGCGGTGGCAGGGGCAGCAGCGGTGCGGGCCAGGGGGTGGGTGCGGGCATCAGGGCCCTCAGCCTTTTTGAGGTGGTCACTGGGGTTCTCTGGTGGGGGAGCCCGGGGGGGGCCGGCCCGTGGGGTGCTGCCAGGGGGCTTCATGGCGAGGGCAGGGAGGTGGGGGCCGGCGGGGCGCAGCGCCAGGCTGTGCACCTGCAATGGCAGTAGGTCAGTGGGGCGGGGGGGGGTAGGGGGTGTGGGGTGCAGGGGGGGCTCACCTGGGGGGTGGCAGGCGGTGGGGCGGGTGGTGGGGCTGGCGGTGGGACAGGTGCAGGGCTCTCGGGCCGGACGGCGCTGACGGGGCCCGTGGGTGTGAAGATGAGCTGGGGGGAGAGAAGGGTGGGTGTGCATCCCCGAGGCTTGCGGGGAGCACCCCGAGCATCCCCCCACGTCCTCGTGCGATGGCAGAAGTATGGGGCACGTGGGACCCTTGCCTGTGCCTCTGCTCAGTGCTGCTGCTCCCCATGTCCCTTGGGTGACCCTGTGGGGTTTGGGCACCCCATATCAGAGGAGGGGTCCCCTATGGGGTCTGGGCACCTTCAGTGCTATGAGGAACACCCCATAGGGTGTAGATGTCCCATAGGGTTCAGACACTCCCCTACCCTAGCAGAAGGTACTCCCCTAGGATGGGCCCCCAGCAGTGAGGGTGAGGGGCACCCGACAAGTCTGGGCATCTCTTGGGGTCTGGGTACTGCCTGCAGGTTGGGCACACCCCATGAAGCCCACACAGCCCATAGGATGGACACCCCATATAGCCTGGGCACTCCCAGGGTGGGGACAGTGGGCACCTTATAGGGTCCGAGGACCCCAGAGCAGTGTCTGGGTACCCTGTGGGATCTGGGCACCCCACAGTGAGATAAAGCATGCCCAGCGGGTTTGGGCACCCCACAAGGCCTGGGCATCTCAAAGCAGGGCAATATTCACCCTATGGGGTCAGGTGCCCCCTTAGGGGCCTTGCACCTCACAGCCAGATAATGGGCACCCTTAGGGTCTGGTCACCCCGTGGTGGAGCGATGGGAGACCTGGGAGATCTAGGCACCCCCCAGCAGCACAAAGGGCTCCCTGTGAGCTCAGGTTCACCCTACAGGGCCTGGCTACCCCCACAGCCAGGTGACAGGAAACCTATGGGTTCCATAGGCTCTGGTTACTCTACGGTGGAGCAATGGACTTGGCATACATCCAGCCCACCTCACAGCATGGCGATGCGCGCCCTACGGGCTGTGGGGCAAAGGGGACCCTATGGATCTGCTTCCTGTGGGTCTGGGGCACCTTGCTGCAGGGTGATGGCCACCCGGCAGCTCCCAGCTGCCCCACAGAGCCATGAGGCCGGGTGCCTCTTACCATCTGCGCCCGCAGGTACATCTGTGCCTGGCTGGCGGTGAGGGCGGGCGAGGCGGCGTTGCCCAGCAGGACGGCTTGCTGCGCGATGCCTGATGCCCCGGGGTTGACGCTCTGCGCCCGGTTCAGGAGCTGGGCGGCCGCCGGCGACGTGGCCAGGTTGATCTGCAACGGGATGGCGGGTTTTGGGGCCGGGGCGGGGGCTGTGGGGTGCTCCCAGCGAGCCGGGGACTCACCGTGGGCTGCTGCACTGGCGCCGGCTGCGTGCCATTGCTGCCCGAGGAGCCGCTCTGTCTGTTGGCTGCCAGGCTGGCCTGGGGACAGGAGCAAAGTGTTGCACATGCGCTGCACCGCGGCACCTGTGGGTGACCCCTGGGGGGGGGATGTACCTGCTGCACGGCTGCCAGGCTCTGGAGCTGGGCGCTGGTGAGGTGCTGCTGCTGCAGCGCGGCCGTCTGCAGCATCAGGTGCTGCTGCTGCGCAGCATACATCTGCTGCAGGTACTGCGCTGCCGTGTTGGGCTGCCGGTGCAGGGCCTGCTGGATCACCTGCGGGGCAGCAGCCGGGCCGTGGGACAGAACATCCTAAAGCCAACCTGGCCCCAGCACCCCGAACGCTGCTCTGCCTCACCCTTTATCCAGAACCTCCCAGTGCACACAGTGTCCCTGTTCTAAACCCAAGGGAAGATCCAACCACCCCAACCCCAGCCTCATTCTTACGGTTAGGGGCAGTGCAGCACAGCGCTACCTGGACAGTCTGGCGGTCAGGAATGCCGCTGTAGACGGAGATCTGCGGTGCAGGCGGGCGTGCGGTGCCGGTGCTGCTGGGTGTCGTGCTGGTGCCGCCAGCGCTGCTGGAGGGCGGAGGTGCCGGGAGCTGCTCGTTCTCCATGGCGGTGGCAGGGCCACGCAGGGCGGCTGGGGCGGCCTAGAGCTGGGGGAGAGCATGGAGGTGGGCAAGGGGGTCCCACGTGGTGGGGGTCACAAGGGCGGCAGATGGGAGCAGCCCTGTGTGCGCCTGGCCCACCCCTCCCCGTGGCTGGCGCACAGCAGCACTTCAAAGCCTCAGGGGAAGGAAGGAAGGAAGGAAGGAAGGACGGAAGGACGGATGGAAGGATGGACAGAAGGACGGACAGAGGGATGAGGGGAGGAAGTGAAGGAAGTGAAGGACAGAAGGAAGCGGGATGGACAGAATGATAGATAGGAAGTGCAGCCAGGAAGGGCAGAAGGAGGAAAGGGATGAAGGGGGGGAGGGAAGGAAAGAAGGAAACAGGAAAGGACAAAGGGCGGGAGGGAAGGATGTACAGACAGACGAGGACACAAGTACAAAAAGGATGGATAGAGGGATGGGTGGAAGGACGGACGGACAGAAGTAGGAAAGGGATGAAGGAAGGAAGGAGGATGGAAAGACAGGAAGGAAGGGAAGGCAGAACAGGTGGAAGGAATGAGGGGACAGATAGAAGGGACAAAGGGACAGAGGACAGGGACAGGAGTAAGTAGGAAAAGGATGGAAGGAAGCAAAGGGGTAAGAGTGAAAGAGATAGGCACAAGATGAGCAGAAAGACAAACAGAAGGAATTAGGGAAGGGGTTAAGGACAAGGGGGGACAGAATGACAGCAAACGAAGAAATAGAAGGATGGACAGAAGGAAGGACAAAGGGAGGGAAGGAGGATGGATGGAAAGATGGATGCAAAGGATGAAAGGGACAAGAGGAAGAAGGGTGGACAGAAGGGAACAGGAAAGTGAGGGAGGAGTGAGGGAAGGATGGATGGACAGAAAAATAGACTAGGAGGGATGAAGGGAAGTAGAGGGATGAAGGGAGGGAAGGATGGACAGAAAGAGGTCAGAAGGATGGAAGGAAGTAGGAAAGGGATGAAGAAAGAGAGGACAGGTATGGAAAGAAGGAGCAAAGGTGTGGAAGGATGAATGGATAGACAAATACAAAAGGAGGGAGAGAAGGATGGACAGGAAGAAGTAGGAAATGAATAAGGGGGAAGGAAAAATGGACAGAAGGAAGGACAGGAGAAGGAAAAGAGTGTAGGGAGGGAAGGACGGCCAACGGGATGGATGGGAGGAGGAAAGGGACTAAGGGAAGTGTGGAACGAAAGGGTTGAAGGGTGAGAGGGAAGGACGGAGGGATGAAGGGACAGAAGGAGGAGGACAGGGATGGAGGTGGAAGCGCTGTGTGCTGGGTGTCACCGGGGGGTTGGAGGTGAGTAGCAGGAGCACCACCGCCAGCACTACCGCTGCCACCACCATGCTCCCGCCAAGGGCCATGCCCACGCTGCCAGGCCGTGGCCCCCAGCACCTGATGGCTCTGTGGCCAGCCACACTCTGCTGCACCCACGTGTACCAACGGACCTCCGACAACCGGCAAGAAACTCCGAGGCCCTGTGCCACCATGGCGTGTGCCACCATGGTGGGTGCCACGGCCAGCACCAGGGACAGCAGCGCCGGGAGCTCCACCATGGACAGCAGCCACGGTGGCCACAGCAGGTGGTCTTGGTGGCCATGCCAGGTGACCGTGGTGGCCACGCCACAGTTTTGCAGGGACAAACACTACAACATGCCAGCAGTGGACCAGCGGGACGTGGCAACGTGATGCCCCCGCACTCGGTGGCATGAGGCCACAGGGTCGCGTCCCCGGAGGGCGCTGCTGTGCCAGCGCAGGAGGACACACGCACAGGGTGGCAGGTGGGACGGCGAGGTGCCACGCCGGAGGTGGCTCCCGAAATCCCACCGGTGGCTGTGACATCCACCATGCTCCGGTCTCAGCGTCACGTTCCGGTCTCAGCGCCGCAGGGTTTGGACGCGTGGGCCGTGGCTTTATCCTGGAGCCGCGCTGTGACATCCTGGTGGCATCGGGGCGTCCCCACGCATGGAGCCACGAGAGAGCCAAGAGCCCAGCAAGGAGCGTCCCCGTCGGTCCCCATCCGTCCCCGTCCGCTTCGGGTGTGGGACAGGGACGCCGCGGGGCGGTGACACACACCGCGGGGCTCCGCGGCCTCGAACCCCACGCGGGGCCGAGCAGCGCGCGGTGCCCCACGCAGCCCCGGGCTGGGCCGGGAGCGGGGCACGGGGCGGCCCTCGGTTCTCCCACCGCCGCACGTGGAGCGGCCGCGCGGGGCCGGGCCGAGCCCCCGCCCGGGGCTGTAGGAGCACGGGGAAGGGGCCGGGCGCAGAGCGGAGACCGGTGCGTCCCCTCCCCTCCCCCCGCGGCAACGGGGAAACTGAGGCACGGCCGCCGGGACGCGCGGACACCCGACACCCGGACGCGTGCGCG
>NC_034428.1:6578561-6671247 GCF_002078875.1 Numida meleagris | reverse complement strand
GCCGGGGCGGCGCGGCGCTCCCTCAGGCGGCGGCGCGGCCATCGCTCATTTGCATTCCGCCGCTCGTCACGTGCGCCGCGCGGCCAATCGGAGAGCGGGCCGGCCCGCAAGCCACGCCCCCCGTGCCCGCGGCTCGCGCTCGCTATGGCAACGGGGCGGGAGGGAAGGGGAGGGCTGGGCGCCATGGCAACGGGGGGCGGGGTTGCCCGCGCGCTGCCCCGCGAGGGGGAGGGGCCGGAAACGGGAGCGACGACCCCATAGGGCGCGGGGCCGGGGGGGGGGGTCCTAGGGAAAGCGGGGGGGCCCTAGGGAAAGCGGGGTGTGTGTCTGCCCAAGGGCGCGGAAATGGGAGTGCGCGAGGCCGGCCTGCAGCAAAACGGGGTGCTTGGTAGTGCGTGTGCACAAAGCGGGGTGCGAGTAGCTGACTTGCAAAGGGCGGGGTGCTCGTGATAAGCCTGCAAAGTGGTGGGGTGCAAAAAGCAGGCGTGCGGAGCGTGGGCACGAGAATGCAAGAAGTGGGGTGCAGGCTGCAACGGTGTCAAAAAAAGGGGTGGAAGTGGTAGTCTTGCAGGAAGTGGGGTGCAAAGAAATGGGTGCAAATAGCAACCCTGCAAAAAACGGGGTGCCAAGGGTGGGAAAGATGGGGTGCAAAGTGTCAACCGACAAAAGAGCACCGTGCAAATGGCAAGCTGGCAGAAAATGGGGTGCATATGGCAAATCTGCAAAAAATAAGGCAGCCCTGGAACTGTTGAGTCTCAAAGGCCATGAGTGGTGCATGCAACCAAAGTGGCAACTAAAGGGCTCCTGGGTGTGCAGTGGGAGCCCGGGTTTTGCATGCAGGGCTGGAGGATTTGCATGTGGGTTTGCAAAGGGGACTTGTAGGTCTGCACATGGGGCATGTGTCTGCAGAATGATGCATGGATTTGCAGGAAGGGCCTGGGATTTTGCAGCAGGGCAGCAGTAAGGTTTGCAAAGGCGGCTCACAGGATTGGCTGTGACCTCAGTGTCCCCTTGGTGCTCGGGCACAACAGTGCTGCTCATGCCTGGGGACACAGTGCCAACCCTCAGGGCTTGGGGATGGAGTTCTCCGGGGTTTGGGGGACAGGACCTCACACTGGGGCTGTGTGGCTGCAGCCACAAGAGGGCAATGGCTGCCCTGTGATGGAACCTGCAGGATGGGGATGGGGCTGAGCATTATCCCTTTTCTGCTCTATTTTTTTGGCTCCCTTTCCCATGCAGGGAACCAACAACTATCACTGGACAGCAGGGAGCAACAGGGGTGCAGTCCCCAAGGGACATGCTGGGGACAGGCCTGCCATAGTCTCATAGCCGTGTGTGTCCCAAACTGTACGTTTTCAGCCCAGGAAGGAGATGACCTGTGGGGCCACAGCCAGTGTGGACACTGGGAGGGGAAGCCAGTGGCTGCACTGTGACAGGCACAGGGTGGCACAGGGACAGCATCCCTCTGGTGTCACCTTATGCTTGGAGTGACTCAGCCTGGGCATAGCAGCAGGCCTTGGTTTTGTCCTTGCACCATGGCCACTGTCCCCGTCACTCTGCTATGTGATGTCATTCCTCTGATGAACGCCCCTGGGTGCAGGGTGGCATGGAGATGATGTCCCTCCGATGTGGCCCTGTGCCCAAAGTCATACAGCCTGGGCCTAGCACCGGGCCTAGCACCAAGCCCAACACTGAGCCCAGCACCATGCTCAGTACAGGGCCTAGCACCAGGCCTAGCACTGAGCAAAGCACCAGCAACTAACATCAAGCCTAGCACCGAGCTTAGCGCTGGGCCTAGCACCAAGCCTAGCACAGGGGTCTTGCACCAAGCCCAGCACCAGGCCTAGCACCAAGCCCAGCACCAAGCTCATCACTGAGCCCAGCACCAAGCCTAGCACCGGGCCAGGCCTTGCGCCTGATGCCATCTCCCTGCTCACACCGGGGAGCCGGGCGGGAACGGCTTGAAAGCCCAAACGCTCATTGTCTGCACGCAGCGGGGCGGCCATTCAGCCTGGGACACGCTGAGGGCTGGGTTTCCACTTGGAAATTTCCCTCCGGACGCGTCTGGGGGCCGTTCAGCGAGGTGCGTCCCCTCCCGCCGCCCCGCGCGTGGGCTCGGAGGGCACAAATATTTGTGCGGACACAAAGGCGCACGGGTGCCGGGGGGGAACAAAGCACGGACACGGCGCATCCCCGTGAACAATGGGGCCGGATATTTGGTGATGTGAGCGGGGGCCCACTGCCGGAGCTGCCTCACATCCGCCTACCTGCGGCCCCTGGGTGGGCCCGCGGCATCCCGCTGCCCGGCAGCCTCGCAGGCAGCGTGTCAGCTCCGAGCGGGTCAAAAAGCCCTTTTGGGTGGTCCCACCTCCTTGTGAGCATCCTGGGGTGCCCCCGTGCCTGCCCCAGCGTGGGGTGCTGCAGCAGTTGAGAGATACACCACCACATCCCAGTTCCATTGAGCACCATTTGTCCCGCTTTAAGGGGGCTGTGACCATGCTGTCTGACTCCCAAAGACCTCCCCTCCCCTCATCAGTCCCAGGAGACATCCTCCCGTGGGGATCACCATGCTCCTCCTAGGGTTTATGTTTCCCCTGACCTCTTTTCTGGAGCAAATTGCTCCCAAATTCTTCCCCCTTGAGCTTCTTCCCCCTTGAGCACTCCAGCGGGTGCTAGTGGCATCCCCAGAACAGTGTCAGCCTCCACGTTCCCTAGGCATCACCCCCTGGCAAGGCTGCTGGAAGGGCTCCAGGGACAGCAGAGCCTAGGCGAGAAGGCAAGAGAAAGGGACAGGTGGGTTATGCAAGTGTGGCATGTCGCATTTTGGGTTTTGTTGTATTTCTGCGCCTTGGATGCAGGTACTTTTCCAAAGGAAATCGCCCAGTGACGCAGCTCCTCCTGCGCCTACGCCTCCGTCCCTGGCTTGTGCTGGGTCCCGACGGGGGGCTGGAAGGAGCGGATATCCCGCTGGGGTTTGGAGTGTCTGGGGCGAGTTTGGCAAATACCGGTCCTGAAAGGGCTTGGTGGGGCTGGGCAGTGAGAAAAGGACCCCCCCCCCCCCCCGGGAGTTTTTTTGGGACTGCTCCAACCCCATGCGTGGTTGGAATGTCTGCAGGATGGGCTGTGGGAGAGGAGAGCTCATCCTCAGGGCTCTGCATAGCCAAAACTTGTGCCTTTTTGCTTTTTTATTTTTATTTTTATTTTTTATTTTTGCACAACTTCAGTGGGCTGCGAGAGCTGCTGACAGCTGGGGAGTTTTCTCACAGTCTTTTTCCTCAAGCCTCCTGTTTGCTGTCACTGAGCAGAACTTTCAGCTTCCATCCACTTGGTGTCAGCTCCAGCCCCTGGTCCAGCCCTGCTTGCTGTCCCAAACCACTCCAGGCTTAGCAGTGTTGACCTTCCTTGGAGTGATGTGTTGATCTCATTGCAATTAAAGCCTTCTTTTACCTGTATTAATCATTGCCCCATCTTCTCCTTGCCATGAATATCCACAAGCCTAAATCAGAGTCAACACGGTCTCATTTGCTCATGGTTGAGCCGACGCACATCCTGACCCTGTGTGCTGTCGGGTTATGTGGTGAGGTGGCAGAAATTGCATTGTGTCAGACAAAGCCTGGCTCATGCAATGTGAATTTTCTCCAGCACATGGAAGCAGGATGAGCCAGGCACTCCTGGGGATGTTTCTGCACCCGTGTGCAGGGCAGGGCACTCAGCATTGGTGCATGTGAACACCCTGAGGTTGCAGTGCTGAGGAGGGAGCTGAAGTGCTGGGGAATGGGCACCAACACTGGGCAGAGGCTTGCATGCTGGGAAGAGGCTTGCAGGAATGGGGAGAGGGTCACAGTGCTGTGGGGTTTTGTTCCAGCTGCCTGGTACCCACGATCCCCATCCTTGCCTTCCCCTGCCAGCGAACAGCAGGCTTTAGGAAGCAGAGATGTGGGTTTTGCCAGCGACTCTATGTTGAACTGGAAACAAAAATTGCAGTGTTTTTGCCTCGTGGTGCAGCTGAGAAGGGAGAGGGCAGCAGAGGGGCTGCAGCAAAGATTTACGGGCAGAATCAGCGCTGGTAAGAGCAAAGAAAAAAAATATATTGTAAAAAACCCAGTTAAGCCTCTCTATTAAATTATTCTGCCCCACTGGAGATGGACACCCGCTGCCTTTGATCCTCCCAGCCCCGTCCCATTCCCAGCCCGCAGGACCCAGCTCCTAATGGGCACTGACAGCTCGGGCCAGCAGCCCCCACAACCGTGGCGGGACTGACGCTTCATTAATGAGCCCTAACGAGGTTGAGGCCTGGCGAGGCCGTTGGTGGGCTCTGCTGACCTGGCTGGGTTGAGTTGGAGTTCTGCAAGTGGTGGGATGCACAAAGAACAGCTTTTATTTTCTCTTTCTCCATCATTCTTCCAACATCTGGCAGCAGGAGCACGGCTGCCCTGCAAGAAGGAATCTTCAGCACTCTGCTCTGCCCTCCTCTCCTCCTTTATTTTTTTTTTTTTAATTACTTTGTATCTAACAAACTTCTGGCCAAGTCCTAGACTGGTCCATGTTGTTTGTGCATCCCGGATCCCATTGGGCAAGGTTCACACAGAGAAAGGGCAGATCTGGTGCCCTGGTAGTATTGGTCTTATAAAAAGAAAAGATTTAATTAAAAACAATTCAACTGGAGATGAGTATTGGTGAGCTGGGGTCTTGGATGTCTTCTGTAATAGGGTGGGATACAGGGAACTGATAGAAACACACCCTTGCAATGAGTTTGCAATGAGTTTGCAATGAATTTGCAATTGGTTTGCAATGGGTTTGCAATGGGGCTTCAGTGAGCTTGCAGAGGCCTCTATTAATCCTTGTCCTGATATTTTGACTGAAGGCAAAACAATTAGCAAGACTCAAGAAGCCCGATCTCAGCCCCTGGTTTTGGTGCATTGCCCTGAAGAGCAGGCTGTCCAGAGTGGGCATGGAGGCTGCTCTGGCACTGCATAACCATCAAATAGGCTGAATCCCCAACAGCCAGCAGCTGTTCCCAAACATCCCCATGATGCTCCCAGCTCCCTGTGCTGGGACGATGGCAGTGTTTTGCACTGGAGCTGGGCAGATTTGCCAGCTCAATCGGTTGGGAGCACCCAGCCTCACTGCAGATCGATCTAAATTGCATTTCTGTAAGTATCCGAGGCTGTGTGCAAGCTTGGCTATTAATAAGGCTCTTCCCAAGGGCAATGAGGTTTTCCTATCCAAAGCAACAGATTTCTGGAGGCTCCGGAAAGTTACTTTCCTCCTATTCCCTCCAGCCTGTGGCATTTCCCAGGGATGGATGCCTCTTCTTTCAGACCATCCAGGGGGATGTTTTGCTTCAAGTCACCCTGTGAAGAGCTCTGCGTCAGTCCCCTGTGCCTTCTGCTTTGCTTTCAGCGATTTAAGGCAAACCAGCTGCAGGAGGGGCAGATGAAAGAGCTGGCTGGGAGCAGGGGGTGGGAGGTGCGATGCTGTGTGGGGCTGTGCCAGGGAGGCAGGACGGCTGCGTTCCTTCCCCAGATGAATGAAGGCCTGCAGCTTCCCAGTAACTTGAACCAGCAGGGAGGGGGAATTCAGCCCAGGGGGGTGGTGTCTTTGCTCTGGGCTCCATGTGTCCTTTCCCAGCCTCAGTGGTGGGGATGAGATGGGCTTGCGATGGAGCTGAAAGGGCTCACGGTGGGTTTGTAACAGGCTTACAGCAAGCCTGCAACAGGCTGGCAGTGTGCTTGTAGCAGGTTTGGGTGCTGGGTCTGCCTGGGATGGAGCTGTCTTCCTAGCAGCCTGTGTGGGGACACGCATATTTGTTGGGTGTTGGTTTTCTTCTGCTCAGGTGCTAGATCGAACTACTGGCTGTTATGATCTTCCGGGGAAGTCATTGCATTGGCCTCGTGATGCTGGCGTGTATTTACTTTGGGTGCTGACGTGTCTACTTCCTCGTGTGTTCTGCTGCTTGATCCGTTTCTTGCCATACAAGGCAAGGAGGACTCGGTTTTAGGGCCAGTTCTCTTTAATGTATTTATAAATGATCCGGTTGCAGGCACTGAATGTGTGCTAAGTAGGCTCGTGGGCAATGGAAAGTCAGGAGGAGCTGCAGACTCCCTCGAGGACAGGGGGAATCTGGGGCAGGCTGTGCCCCAGAGGGCGGTGGGCATGGCACAGCTCCCCCGGGGCAGTGGGCACAGCCCCACACAGGGAGTGCTGGGACATCGCTCTCAGCCACAGGGTTTGGGTTTGGGCGGTGCTGCGTGCAGCCAGGGGCTGGGCTCAGGGATCCGTGTGGGTCCCTTCCAGCTTGGGATGTTCTGTGATTCTAGGCAGCGAGCTCCGACAATTGTTGCTGCCTGCTTTTGATGTTTGCTGTGTTTCTTATCACACTGTTTTGCTTTGGGGGAGCTATGAAGGAAGCACTGCCCTCGGGCCCTATATGGCATTTGGGTCCTCCAGTGCTGCTGTCTCTCCCCTCTGTGAACCATCTCGTGGAGAAAATCAGCAATTGCACCTTTCCCCTTTTCTCCTCAGGGGGACTCTTTGTGGAGAGAAATTGCACAGAAGCGTGGAGGTCGCTCTGGTCCCTCCCAGCCGCAGCAGAGCCTGGCTGTAAAGGCAACACATGCCACCACCCAAAACACCATCCTGTGCTTTGATAAGCAAGTTTTGGGGCCCCGTGGCACCCCAGAAAGAGTAGGGTCAGACAACGGGTCTCATTTCCAAACCAATCTCATACACACCTGGGCCGAGAAGCACAGTGCTGATGGGGTGTACTGCATTCCATATCATGCAGCTGCCTCTGGAGAGACTGATCCCGCAGGCTGTTAAGCACGATGATGCTGAAGGTGATGGGTGCTGGGTCATAGAAGCAGTGAGATGCAAATTGAGGATCAGATAAGCAAGCCAGCCCTGCCCTAACAAAACCCCCATGCATTGCTGGAGATAAGGCATGAGTTGTTCCTCCATCGGGAAGAGGGAAGCCTGCTTGTGGGACTGCTTTTTCTCGAAGTACCGCAGGAAGATGGGGGAATCCAATGTGTACTTAAAGCACATGTTTCTGTGTGTGTGTGTTGCAGCTAGAGGAAGCCAGTCCCTTCAGATCACAAAGAATTTGCCTTTCGTCTGATGCAAAAGCCTTCAAGTCCCCACTGTGACCTGGCTTGGTGAGCAGTTCTGCTCCCATTGCTCCATTGGCCCGTCCTACTGCCAGATTTGGGTCAGAGCAATCCCAAATGGCCGCAATTGGGCCCTGAGACAAAGGCTCTGCTTCCCTGCATTTCAAGATGCTTAACACACGATCAGTTTATTTTCTAATGACTGTTAACTGATTGCTACGTGCACCAGCTGGGCTATAACTGAGCTACAGCTCGTGTTGATGATGCGGCCTTTCCCCAAAGCCTTGGTGTAAAGACAATACTTCCTGGGCTGGAAGACATCTCCCCAACCCCATGTCTTTTATTACCCAGATTTTCCATAGCCTCTGGAGCTGGTGAGGTGGCTGCCAGCCCTACAGCATCTCCTGCTGTGTGCAGAAGTGCTGACTTGGGATGGGGGTAGCCATTCCCCCCTGAACCAACCCAACTCCCAAGTATTTTGCAACCATTTCCTATAGTTTTTCTCCCTCTTTTTACCCCCCTTTTATTCCTCAAACCAATATTTTCATGTGAAATTCCCCACCAGCTCCACATTTTCTCCCAACCATCTGTGCCCCTATAAGGATGCTGCTGCAACCATCTGTAATGCAGATAAGCGACAGCCTTCATCCTGCTCTAAAATGTTTATTAACCCTTCACAGCCCCACAGAAATAAAGGGTATGAACAAATACGAGTGCACAGGGGTTTGATTCATCCAAGTATTCCATTAGGCTTCCACCATTTTGCCCCTTGCAGGGAGTTTAGTGCTTCTCCACTATGTGAAAATATGTGGCTTAGCCAATGTTACAAAAGCCCGGGATGGAGAGTAACAGGCACTGAGTCACTGGCAAACCCAGGTGAACATGTTGGTAGGGATTTGCCCAAACTGGCAGAGTCACCTTGAGTTTTCAGAGGTTCTTTTTATCCTGGAGCAAAACTATGGCTGTGATGATACCAGCAAGAACACCTATAGCTAATGCTATGCATGATCTGTCCCCTTGCCCTTGGGCTGTCCTGAATTTTCTGCCTTATCCAAGGCCCCAGTTTACTGCTTTTTCACCTCTTTCATTACCATATCACACTGACCACCACCAACCCAACCTGCTCTTGGTGCTGCATCTCCATTTACCATTGTTTGGCTCAGACTGAAGACAAGGTAAAGCAAACAATGTATTTAATAATAATGCTCTATCTATCCATCTGTCTTTCCATCCACCTGTCTTTCCATCCACCTGTTTATCCATCCATCCATCTATCTATCTTTCCACCTAGCTATCCATCCATCATTCTACCCATCCATCCATCTGTTAATCCATCCGTTAATCCATCCATCTGTCCATCCATCCATCCATCCATCCATCCATCCATCCATCCATCCATCCATCCATCCATCCATCCATCCATCCATTTATCCATCCATCATATCTATCCTATCAATCTATCATCTAACATGTGTAGTTGTGGATTGTCTTTTTCAGTGGGTCTACTCTACTACTGAGATTTCACATGAGTTTCTTTTTCCCCATTTCCAGCAGGACCTGATAATGTTTTCAGCTCTGGACGTTCCCGATTTCCCTTTGAGCAGTGGGAAATGTTGTGCACCACTCTGCAGAGGTGTTATAAACATACTCAGATCCAGGCATCGCAGCAGCCATCCCAAAAGGTGTTGCAGGAAAATAAGCAGAGACGGAAACTTGAGGGTCACTTTGGGCAGAGGTGGGCAGGAGACGACTGCACGGGCATTTCCATGGTGGCAGAACTGGTTCCTGGCCCTTCCTCACTACGTGTTTTCATTCCTAAGATCCAAAGTAAATGAGGAATGGGTTGTCTGTGATGGCTCTCACCCATGGGGAAAGGCAGAGATCCCCATGCAGCCCCACAGCTGCTTCCGTTGTTCTGTCAGTGTGGGGTGGGCGCATGGGAGCCCTTGGGGAAGCCTGCCTGGCAGCCTGCTGCTTGGGAAAAGAGGATTTTGTTTCCTAACACTCGAAGGGCAAAGAGCTCATCAGCAGCACAGAGTGGTGCAGCCATCCAAGTTTGCTTCCCCAGCCTGAAGCGTCGGCCAAACCAAGCAGAGGAGTAGGAGACAATGCAGGAAAAATAGGCCCCCTGCAGCAAGACAGCCCTCAATTTATTTACACTGCGGGGACAAACGTCCAGCTCGGATAGGGACTTTGGGAGGATCCTGGGAGTGTCAGAGCTGGGGCTGGATCCCCGCAGTGGAAACACTCCACCGGCCCCAGGCATGCTTCTACCTGTGTAAAACCCAGCCCATCTCATTCTGCTCATCAGTAGTTACATGGACACAGCCACCCCCGAACACCTGCACACCACCAGCCTGGCTCTCATGCAGATGCCAGGAGTGCGGTAGGTGCCGATGCCAAAATCTCAACCACGTGCCTGTCTCTGGGATCTGCCCCCCGCAGACCTTCCCAGATGGCCCCGCACTGATCTTGGGAACACCAGTAAGGGAAACAAATGGAGGGAGATCTTCCTGAGTTATTTAACATGGCAGCAGGCCAGGCTCAGCATCACCTGGGCTAGCAGGAATGGATCTGGATTCAGGCTCTTATCTCCAATTACAGAATGTAAACAGTGGATCTGGGGAGTAAGCCGGGCTTAGGTCAGCTGAGGCTGGTCCTTAGCACCAGCATGGGCACGGTGACACTGTGGTTAGCTGGAAATGCATCTCTGCTCTGCCATGGATGTGCATCCAGGCTCAGGGAAATGGGGCTGGTGAGACAACGCAGCGAGCACCAAGTCCGTCCTTCCTCCGTAACACTTCCAGCTGGGCAAAGCCCTGGGAACAGCAGAGTAGCGAGCACTTTGCTCAAATATTTGTCATCAGGTGAAGTGATAAGGCCAAGGTGGAAGGTTTCACACTGTTTCACTGTGAATGGATTCTTCCAGCAGGAGAAGTGCCCAGGCATTAATGCGGGCTGGGGGAGGGCGCCCATGGCAGGGGCTGGGGCTGGGGGGCTGTGAGGTCCCATCCAACCCAGCCATCCTATGGCTCTGTGATCCCCATTGCATGGAGGTGAGACCCAGGGCTGATGGAAAGCTTCCGGTGCCTTCGCGTGTGCCCAAAGCAGTGCGAGATGGCAAAAGTCAGCTCTCATTTTCCATGCCCTGGTTTGACTGGCCCAACCTCACTGCAAGGTGCCCATGCCAGGAGCCAAGAAATCGGGCTGGGAGCTCATGCAGGAGAGCAGCCCAATTCCCAGCATCGTGTCCATGGCGCTCACATCCTCCCGCTTTGCTCTCTCCGACGGTGATTATTTGTGCACCACTTGGCTTCTTCCTCTTCCTTCCCTTTGAAACAGAGGGTTTGCTTCCTTTCGAAGCAGCCAGGGGAGTTTCTATGCTTTCCCAGCAAAAGTGCAAAAAAACTCCATCAAAACCCATCAGAAAACTCAGTTCCAACATGCTCCAGCACGCGATCGAGCCTGAGCAAGGCAACACCTCTGCAGCACCAGGCAGTGCCACTCACCAAGCCCAAAGTCATCATGTTGCCTCCGGGCTCCTCACCCTCAGCTTTGCATTTTGTATCCGAGCGGTGATAAGGCCCCAGAAAAGCGGGTAACCCAACAAAGCCCCGGGAATGATGTCAGCCCAACAGGTCGGCAGCAGGGCAGGATGCGGTTGCGCGGCGCTGGGCCGGCAGAGCTGTCGCTTTGCATTTTCCAGCCCTTTGCACCGACGGGAGAAGTGAGCCTGAAAAAAACAAAAAAGAAAGCAACAAAACCCATGTCCAGCTCAGCCTGGGGCGGAATGCCTCAGTGCAAAAAGCAAAGCCCACTGCCAGACCCCACAAAGGCGAGCAATGCATAGGGTCCACCCCAGCATCACAGTGGACTACGAGGGGATTCCACTTCTTAACAAGAATTTTGGAGGGGTGGAAAGCAGAGCACTGGGAAGGATGGGAGTAAAATGGGCTAGGAAGAGGAAAAATAGCGGAAGCAGCTTGCTTTGGGCAGAGCCAGTGTATTTTGAGGCATCTTCAGGTGCCCCAAAATATCGATATAAATTCCAATATCAGTATCAACATCACCGTTATAACCTCCTGCTCTGGCTTCGGCTGGAGCTGAGCTGCCTCCAGCCTAATCCCCACCAGCTCCCCACAAAGAAAGGGCTTCTTATTTACTAAAGGGGGAAAGAAAACTGCAGATGCTCAAAAACATTTCCTGTTGACACCCCTGGGCCGGCAGCGCGCCCGGCATGGGGCACGTGCCCCAAAATCCCCACGCTTTCAGCTGGGGTTCAGGGTTTTTAAGGGCGAAACAAGCTTTTTCTCTTCCTGGAAATGACAGGAGAGTGTGTGTGCCCTCCGGGAACAGACGTGGATAGTGTGAAGCCGTTAAATAGCTTTATAGTTTTTAAGCTTGGCCTCATAAGCCAGAGTGCTTTGGGGGTTGTGGGGTATTTAGGAGGTGACAAATGCCCCTATGGACCCAGGCACTGGGGAGTCTCAGGGACAGGGACACCTCTGATCCCCCAGCAGCTGACACTAAGTGCTGGGTCCCCCTTGGAAATGGGGCCACAAACCCATTCTTTGCAGTCCTGAAGCTGCAAATGTCCCTCTGGGGCTGGAAGCGACCCTTGTGCTGGAGATATTCCATGTTGAAGCCACGAGACATCCTATGGAGAGCGGGGACTTCCAGGCAATAAGCATTGCTTTTTGCAGAGGAAACAGAAGTGTTTGGCACTTTGCTCTGCCAAAAGGGAAGAGCTGCCCAGCACTAGCAGAGGGGCTCCTGAGAGCTGCAAGAAAAGCAGGAAACCTGGAAAGGCTTTGCTCCCCACCTTACCAAAATCCAGTGACAGGTTTGCAAAAAGGGGCCCCTTTGCGAGACAAGGTCTCACATTCGCCAAAAAGGTCCTCAGCTTCACAAAAAGGGACCCCAGATTTAAGAAAACAAACAATATTTGAGCCAAGAGGGGCCCTCGTTGTGTGCAGAATGGTCCCAGGTTACCAAAAACTGGTACAAGTTGGGGAGGCCCCTCTTCCTCACACCCATCACGCTGCCCTGATGTGACTACCAGGAAAATGGGTATTACCCATATTTTTATCCCCGTGTGATTTCTTCCAAGCTAATCTGCTAAGAACTTGATCCCTGGGCTGGTATTTCAGCGGAAAAAAAAAAAAAAAAAAAGGCAGGTTTTGTGCAGAGAGCTAAAAATCTCTCCCTCTGGAGCAGGAACAGCTTCGCTGGGGCAGGGGAGCACATGTGCATCCTCCCTGTGCCCTGTGAAGGGCTTCTGATGCGAGGGGGGGCTGCTTTGGGAAAGCAATTCAATAGCAGGAAAGCTGCTTGCTCTTCCTTGTGGCCATGGGGCTGGTGAGGAAACACCACCCCACTCCAGCCCAGCACCACACAGAACGCTCCAAGATGGGTTGGTCCGTTGACCCAAAATGTGTGAAACAGAGAAGATGTGCTGTCATTATCCCATAGGTGTCAGCAAAGCCTCCTCGATGCTGAGATCTTTGAGGCTGGGCATCACCAGGCACCCAACTCTACCTTGAGCAAGCAGCCAGGGTCCAGCTCAGGATATTCCATGATTCCGTTTTTCCATGGTTCTATGATTCCATGGTTCAATGATTCTTTGGTTCCATGATTTTTTGGTTCTATGGTTCCATGATACTTTTGTTTCATGGTTCTATGATTCCACGGTTCTATGGTTCCATGACTCCATGATTCCATGGTTCTATGGAATGGTTCAACACTTCCATGACTCTTTGGTTCCATGGTTCCATGATTCTTTCATTCTATGGTGCCGTGATTCCATGGTTCCATGATTCCATAGTTCCACAGTTCTATGACTGCAGAATTCTTCAGTTCCCTGCTACAAAAATCTCCAGTGAGAGGCCCCCAGCTGCGCGTGCAAAGTGGAGGTGGGTGCAGGGTGACGCCTCTTGCTGGGGATCTTTGCAGCATGAAGTCTCCCAGCAGACGCATATTTTCAGAGTGGGGCCTCCAAGGATCCCAAGCAATTTTCTGCAGCCCTGAGCTCCTGGATAGAGTGATGCTTTTGCAACACAGGGCCCCCAGGGAGGGGCCCTCTTGCAGTGCTGAGCCCCCAGACAAGGCTATTTTTGTACTGCAAGACCCCAGAGTGAGCAAGTTTTGCAGCGCAGGGCCCCTGGATGGGGATATTTTTGCAGCACAGCGTAGATAACAGCAGCCTGAAGATATTTGGCCTAAAGATAGCCCCCGCTCGCAACGTCCTCCCTGCCCAGCAGCATCCCCACACAGGTCTGTGTAGAGCTGTGCTTTCTGGGGCTCTTTTGAACACGTTTTTTGCTCCCCGCTCCTCAATAGTGATTTATTTCGGACATGTTTCCTCCAGTGCTCCCCATGGGGTTGGCTCAGAAGGGCCACTCGAGTTGCGTCACCATTTTTTTATTTCCTCCTTCCGCTTCTGAGGACTCCGTCAACTTTTTTGCAACAACAATAATTAACCACAAGGTTTTTAAATACACACCATCCTTAGGCGTACCTCGCCTCCTTGGAGGAAAGCCACTCCATCCAAAACCAAAATTAAGACCTTGAAAGCATTTTCCCCATTTCTGAACCAATATTGCCCCTTGCGCGCATTGCCACAAGCAAGGTGTGTCCCTGACACAGCCCATCTTGAGCAAGTGGCATCTTCCAATTAGTGCTTCATGTCAAGCTCGGGTCCCATTTAATTCAAGGAGGATGAAAATATTCACAGAATCACAGAGTCATGGAATGGTTTGAGTTGGAAGGGACCCTAGAGGCCACCTGGTCCAACTCCCTGCAATGCACAGGGACACCCACAGTTCCATCAGTGCCCAGAGCCCCTCCAGCCTGACCGTGGCTGTCTACAGGGACAGGGCACCACCACCTCTCTGTGCCATATTCCTGAGAGCACAAACCCACAGAGCCTCACACGGTGTGGGAGGACAACCACCAGCCTGTCCCATTGTGATTCAGGGAAACGCCGCTCTTGGGCACCCAGAAAATGCTTATCATCCCAGAAAAAAACATGAAAAGGCATGAAATGGCCACATCATATTGTCAGCCCCATGCGTTCCCATGGGCTCTTGGAAGAGCAGGGCCAAGGAGATGGCTTTGCGCTACAGCGGATGGAGAGCATCGCTCCGCTCCTCCTCCTCCTTCTCGCGTCGGGTTGGCATTTTCCGTGCAGCTTCTCCTCTTGGTGCTGATGGGGCTGAGCCCGGCGGGGGGCACAGCCCCTTTGTTCCCCCCCATAGCGGGAAACCGGAGCGGCGAAGCGGGTCGGCACAATGCACATCCCGGCTTCAATGGCACCGGCGCTTTCTCGGCCGGCGTTTCCTGAGTTAAACAAACAGCGGCTCGGCGCTTCTCCCACCTTTCTGCAGACCTGGAATTTTCCTCGCCCTGTGAATGCCCCGCTTGTGTGTTTTATTTTGTTGTTGAACTATTCCGGGAAGAGGAAAAAAAAAAAAACCCACGCAGGCATCAAAAAACGCCTTGGAACGTCTCCGCGGGTCAGGTGACGGCGGAGAATAATATCTGAAAAATGTTAATACTTGCAGCAAGATGAAATCCTGCTCTGATTAAAGCTTGTTAGCCTTTCCCGAGGAGCTGGCCGCGCGAGCTCGCTGTGCTGGGATGCGGGAGGATGCTCGGGGCATCGGGCAACACCGCCTCCAGCCCCACTGCCAGGCACGAGGCAACAGGAGAGCTCCCAAAATGAAGGGAGAATTCCCAAAATGAGGGGAAAACACCACAACTGCCTCTTATGACTGGGCCACCCTCACATCCATGGTACACATTCAACTGGGGGCCGTGGTTGGTGCTACTATGGCCAGGAAGTGATGCTCTGCGGGATGAGCACACCTTTCCCTTTGCCCAATGTTTCCAGCCCTCGTTTTTCCCTTTGCATCAGTGCGGCGATGCTCTTCCCACCCAACTCCATCAGCTCCTGGAGCGCTCCCTCGTGTGGCACCCACACCTGCACCCTGCAGCCCAGCCCTCGCTGAGCAAACACAGCTGGTGCCGGGCATGGCCGCCAAATATTTTCTCTCTGACGTGGGTTTGGCTCTTGGAAAAAAAAAGAGGTAAAAAATAATAATAATTCAAACAAAACAAAACAAAACAAAACACCCAAACCTTGACAAATGCAACAGGAGAAGAAGCAAACGGTGCTGCTGCTGTGCTCCATGCACAGGGATGCAGCAACGTGGGGTCGGTTCCATCGGGATGTGGGATGCTTTGTGTTGGGTGGAAGGGAATTCCTGCCTGCATCAGCCTGTGCCCACAGCAAGAAGCAAGGAGTGGTGTGGGCAATAACTTCTTAACAAAACTTTACACCCCACTTCCTTCCCATTGCCTGGCCTGTGGGCAGCGCTTGCCCACTGCCCATCGCCCACCCGTGGATCTGCATTCTGCAGTGTGACAATTTCAGTTTTATGTCCCCATGAGCTTCCCTGCATGACTCCCCATCTCCCCAGCCAAGGGTTCCCATCTCCGGGTTGTTTTGCTCCATGTCCCCTCAGTGAAAGTGCTGATGAGTCCTTTGCCATGGGAAGGATTGGAAATTCAGAGCTGGAGTCATGCCGGGCTCTGGGAGGAACAGAGGAGGTTCTGGCAGAAGTGCGGTTCCATCAGCATTTGCAGAAGCACTCTGCCTCCCACCTAGCAGGCTCTGCCCTGCTCCTGGCAGGCCTGAAGCTCTTCCTTAGAAAGCCAAAGCTGTTACAAGGGAGAAGAAAAAGGAAAACATCTCCTTTCTAAAACCTATGAATCCCCGTGAATGATTTTCCTTGGTTTCATCTCATCTATTGAATGAGCAAAACCCTCTGGTGCTGCTGTGGTTGCAAATATAAATTTCCACCAGAGCTTATCTGGCTCAAATCTGGTCCTTTTAGAGCAGAACACAACAGAGGTGGGTGGCAGTGGGTAAATATTGAGGTAAAACCCCTCACTGTCAGAGCCAGAACACTGCTGCAAAGGGGCTTGGAGACACCACTGCCCTCTGTGCAGAGCCACTTGAGGTAGAACCCTTAGGATTCATTCTCCTAGATTTAGGGTTGGAAGTGGATGATCTTGGAGGTCCCTTCCAACTCGAGCCATCCTGTGACCCTATGATTCCATGACCCTGTGGTTCTATGGTTCTGTGGTACTATGATTCTGTGATTCTGTGATTCCATGGCTGTGTGACTCTACAATTCTACGATTTTATGGTCCTATGATTCTGTGGTTCCATGGTTCTATGATTCCATGATTCTATGATTCCATGATTCTATGATTCCATGGTTCTATGGTTCCATGGTTCTATGGTTCCATAGCTCTATGGTTCCATGGTTCTATGACTCTACAACTCCACGATTCTCTAACTCCACAGTTTCACGATTCTATGGTTTGATGACTCCATGATCCAATGGTTTTATGGTTCCATGACTCTACAACTCTGCCCATTCGCAGCCCAAGGTTGGACGCTCTTTGGAAACCACTGGAGGAGGAGCTATCAGTGGACGACGAAATGCCCACCTGGCCAAATGAGGGACCGTGATTTTTGCAGCGGGGCAATGCAGGATGCCCACCGTGCAGCGCGGTGCCGCGGTGCTGTGTGGTGCAGGGGAGCTGGATGCGGCAGCAGCGGTGGAAAATTACCAGGGGCTGAACAAAGAAATCAGGGGTTTGGGAGCGGGAAGCGAATAAACAGGCGGGCCAGGAAGCTGGGGCAAGGCGGAGGAAGTCTTGGGCAGGGGAAGGGAAGAGAGAGAAAAGCTTTCGCTGCGGGGGGCAGCGAAAATAGGCTCCCCCCGAGGGGCTGGGGCTGGGCCTGGAATGCAGCCGTGGGAAGCAGTGTGGCCCATGCAAAGCCAGCAGGGAAAGTTCCACCTTTGGCCATTTGTCCCCCAAACTCCCCCGTCTGGGAGCTGCTGGGTGGGGGTAAGCACTGCCTGCAGCCCCCAGCCCCACTGTCTCCCCATCCCTGCTGCAGCCTGATGCCAACCAGGAGACTGGAGTGATAAACCACACCAAGCTGGAGCTGCTCACTTGGTTCTTGGCCTTTGGGTGGAAATGTCAATGGGAGGCAGATGGCTTTGGCACTATGGGAATGCACCGAAGCTCCTCAGTGCTGCCACACGGCCCCATAGCCCCTTGCCCACGCTCGAGGCTCTGGATGAGCCTTGTATTTCTATTCTGGGGGCTGCTCACCAGGGCTACACGCAGCCGTGGGGATCTCTCACTGCCCCAGCACCCAGTTTGGGGGGAGCACCGTGGTGCCCTGAGGCCAGATTTTGGGGCCGTGTTTTGGGGCCAGGTTTTGGGGCCAGCTCTCCGGCGGCGCACGTAGGCAGGAGCTGAGCCTGCAAAGCAAACACAGACGTATAGCGCGGCCTGGACACCCTGACTCTGCAAATCCAACACAAACACTGCGAGTGCCGGCCTGCAGGTCCCACGGGCTTCTGCCCCTGAAGGCAAAATATAGACGGGATTTTTTTTTATTATTATTTTTAACTCTTTTGGAGAGATAAAAAAAAATAAAAGCTGCTTTGAAGCCGGGCAGGCACCCAGCATGCACCGCCGGGGCTATAAACGTGCCGTGCGAGGCTGTGGGTGGGTGAATCTCAGAATTTTGGGGGTGAATCTCAGAATTCAGCTCTCAAAAAGGCAGTGCTGAGCACTGGGGACCCATACATTTGGTCAAGGGGAGAACAGGGCACAGAGCACTGAGCTCTCTGCTCAGCTGCCGTGCTGGGGTGGGTCCAGTGAGTGGGGAAACTGAGGCACAGGGAGAGTGCAACTCGAGAAAGCAGCCCCACATTTCTCAAGGAACAGAGAGCAGATTGATGGATTGAGCTGTAAATATGCCATGACACGTGTCTGTCGCCTGTGTTTCCCGCCCCAATGGGAAACCAGGAGGGGGAACTCGGGAGCATCCCTGGAGGTGAGAGATGGGGACGAGGGGCTGCAAGAAGAAGGGACACACATGTTCCCTGTATAGGGAAGGAGATCTCCATGCCCCAAACCCCACATGGAGCTGGGATCGGGGCACCGTGGGCTGGTTGGGACGCGACCGCTGCACCCAGCGTGCCAGAGCAGAGCCAGGGTATTGCAACAGGAGGGACAAGCCCTGGCCTGAGCCGGCAACTTGGGGCTATTGGCCAGGCATGGGACCGCAGCGCGGGGTGCAGGGCAGGTCCCTGCAGCGCCGGGGAGCAGCACCAAGCAGCAGGCGGGCGGGGAGCCACAGGTATTCGGGATCAAAGCGGCTGCGTGGGAACGCCGCAAGCCCCGGCAGCACTGCATGCCCGGCTCCGGCGGTGACCTCGCGCTGACATCCATGAAGCACTGCTCTGTGCCTGCCCTGTGGCTCAGCATCCTCACTGACCCCATGGAAGCACTACTCTGCACCCGTCCCACGGCTCAGCATCCCACATTGACCCCATGGAAGAACCGCTCTGTGCCCACCCCATAGCTCAGCATCCCCCATTGACCCCATGGAAGAACCGCTCTGTGCCCACCCCATAACTCAGCATCCCCCATTGACCCCATGGAAGCCCCCAGGCCCATTGGTTCTTTGTCACCAGTGACAGCTGAAAGCGGGTAGAGAGCCTGTTCTGCACATGTAGGGAAGATACGGGGGATGAGTGGTTTAGATAAAGGAGAATATTCCACGTCCGCGCAGTTTTGGGGCCGCCCCATTTGTGGCAGCCCCTGGGTGAAGAATATTCAGGGCTCTGCAGAGGTCCCATTGCATTTACAGCCCCCGGGAATGAGAAACAAAATGAAAGTCATTCCTCAATTGCTGGGGAGATATTGGAGCTGGTTTGGCCGTGGGGGACTTTCAGGCTCCATTGGAGCCTTTAAATTTAGCTTACAAGTGTAAAACTTTGAAAATGGCCCCGATAAGGTGCAGCCCCAGGGTGATGAGTGCCCTGAGCACCAAACCCAGCAGGAGAAACCTCAAAATGTGGGGAATTCAGAAGGGAATGGCCCAGCTGTCCCCATTCTGGGGCATTTCTCCCAAAGCAGACCCTCCAGCATGCTGCCCCAGCCCCGCACTACCGCTTTCTCCGTCTAATGAGCAGAGAATTTCCCTCCGCCTTTGTGCTTCATCAGCCGCTCATTAAAACTTTGCCTTTAATTGCTCCAGACGAGGTGCAGCAGGGCTGGACGCATTTCCAATTTCCTTTCTTTCATTCTTTTAATTGGGAGAAGCAGTGGGGACGGTGACCCGGCTCCGAGGGCGGCGGAGGGCTTTGGGGTCCATTCGCTGCCCGTTGCAGCGAGCCGCTTCCCACCACCCCAAAAAAGGGGTAAAGCAGCCCCAGCCATGGGGTTTGCAAACAGCAGGAGCTGGCAGCGGGACAGGGCAGCAGCGATGCTCCCTGCCTGCGCCTGGGGTTGATATTTGCTCCTTCTGAGTTAGCAGAATCCCACGTCGGCACATTTGATGCCCGGGACCGCGTTTCCAACATGCCTCTGCAAAAGAGCTTTTTCATGACTGAGGACTAAGAATACCTGACTAATTATTATGCGAGGAGTTATTTAGGTAATGGGTATTAATCCGTCTTCCTGCACTGGGTAATTGCCGTGGTGAGCTTGCCGCAACGCATCCCAGTGCAGGGAGCGCTTCCCCGGTCCAGCGGGGTGAAGCCCACCCCCGAGCCCTCAGTTGGTCCCAAATCCCCTTCTGGCCCCATTTTCTGCACCCCATGGTAGTTTAGGGCCGACCTCAGCTTGGATGGTGAGGCACCGGCATGGGATTTGGGGACGGCATCACCCAGCCCTCCCCACGAGCCCAGCTCCCCGCTGGACATGGAGTTTCATCACTTGGGGCCCCGAATTCGGTTGGTTTGACCCAATTTGCTGAGGATTGCGAATGGGTCGCTGGGGCTGCAGCTGTCGCCAGCTGTTGTGCAAGAGCCGATGGGCGAGGGCGTTGCATTCGGGTGCTGAAGCGCTGAAATGCGACGCTGCAACTGCGGGGTGACCCGGATGGGGAGAGTCCATGCCAGTGTCACAGCGCGTGGGGCCGTCCCTGTGCCGGGCAGTGTTGGGGTGATGCCCTCGGGTCTGGGCGGGGGCACAACACGCGCCCTTTGCTGATAGCCCCAAACACGCACTTGTGGCCCTGAGGGCCCAGATGGATGCATAGCCCCTCTCCGTGACCTCCACCCCCAGCGAACCCAATGTCAAACCCCACAGCTCCGCACCGTACAGCGCAGGATCCCCCTCCCCACTCCCTCGGGGCGTTATTTATACATCTCCCACCGCCTCAAAGGAAAGGAAAAGGCAGAATCTCCCCTAACCCCCCCGAGCCCCCCCAGCAGCAGTGTGGCTGCATTCCCAGTGGCCCATTTCCGTCACCTCTCACTCCCAGACTTACTCCTTCTGGAGCAAAACTTTGCTGGGATTTGGGGTTTCGCATTCGCGAAGCGGGGGAGAGCAAAGCACGGGGCTGCAGGAATGCGGGGTCTGCGCTTTGCGAACGCGAGGGTTCACCCGAATGCCCAAATTTGGAGCAAAGGAGGATTCCGGGAAGCGAACCTCCCCCCCTCCCTTTACCCCCCCCCGCACCGATCGCGACTTTTTGCACAATTCCCACTTTTCCCAAAGCAAAAACCGAGCGAGGAGCAACGAGCGGCCCGCCGCCCCCACGGCCGTTTGGGGGGAAAACACAGATTTTTGGCCTTTCCGAGACCGTGACAGCGGAAGGGGGGGAGGGTTGGGGCTCAGCCCCGGGCACACAAAGCCCCCGGCCCCGGCGCGGCCCCGCGGACGGAGGAGGGGCGGAGCCGGCGGACGTGCACGGCCGCACATCGCCCCGCGCCCCTCCCGGCCCCGTCCCGCGGCGCACCGACACACGGGGGTGTGCGCGCATACGGGGGGGGGGCGGGAGCGCACACGTGTGCTCTCGGCCGGACGGATTCACTCGTGCGCGCGCGCGCGCGCGGCCGCACGCGTTTACACGTGCGCTCGTGCACGCACTTGCGCGCACACCCCCCGCTTCCACGCGCACACCCCGCACGTGCTCCCCCCCCACGCCACGCCGCTCCGCGCTGCGCGCTCCCGCCCCTCGCACACCCCCGCCGGGCCCCCCGCTCGGGTCACGCCCCCTAGCCCCTGGCCACGCCCCCTGGCCACGCCCCCTCTCCCTCTCCACCAATGGGCGCCGCCTCGCTCCGTACCGCGCGCCCCACCTCTCTTAAGCCGCTCCAATGCCCCCGCGGCGGCCGCGCGACATCGCTCTGCTGCCCCGCGCCGATCCGCCGCCCCCGGAGAGCCATGGAGAGCGGCAGCAAGGTGTGCGGGGCCGGCTGCGGGCGGGAGGGGGGGCGAGGCGAGGCGCGGCGCGGCGAGGCTCGTCCCGGTGCGGCGGGGGAAGGGAGGGAGTTATGCAACGCGGTGCGGGGGGAGCGCGGGATGAGGGAGCGTGGAAAAACCCCGACGCGCCGTCGGGGTGGGGAGGGCAGCGCCGCCGGGATAGTGCTTAAAAAAAGGGTAAAAAAAAAAAAAATAGGGACGGAGCGCTGGGGGCGGGATGGGTACAGAAATACTTCGGGGTTTGCTGGGAGAAGGCAGCGCGGAGCGATCGCTGCCCCCCCCACCCCCCGGGCTGAGCCGGTTCCGTGCGGGGTAACGCGGAGCGCTGCGGTGCGGCGGTTCCTCGGCGTGGTGGGGAGCGTGAAACTGACGCAACTTTGTTAGGAGAGGAAGAGAGCGGATGGCGGCGCCGACTGGCTCTGTCCCGCGTCACCAAGCGGCGGGTCCCTTATTACAGCGCTCGTGGGTCCGCGGTAACAGCCTCTGCGCTGCGGAAGGGCGGAGGGGGGGGGGCTCTGCGGGGCCGGGGGGGCTTAGGTTTCCCGACCTCAGTTAGCTCAGCTCCGGCCCGGAATGGGCTCTGTGGGTTCGGTGACGGCCGCGCTCCGATCCGCCGTTGCCCCGTGGTCGTGGGCTGTGCGGGGCGGGGGGTTGGGAGCCCCTGCGTTCCCGCAGCGCCGTTTTTCTTCGTGCTCAGGGCTTTGCGTAACAGAACTCTCTCCGGGGCTGTTTGAGCGGCGAACTCGCGGTTGGCAAACGCGGAGATATCCCGTCCATGTCCCCAGCTGACCTTACTGAAAGAAAATATAACAGAGAGCGACGGCGTTGACCCATTTTCCTTCCCGTCGCGGAGGCCTTCCAGCAGCAGGAACCCCCGAGCGCGTCCGTGGTGCCACGGGGGGGCTGTGGGAAGCGCTGCGTCCCCGCGTTGCCGTGGCGGAGCCCCGTGCTGCATCCCAAGCACTGCACGCCGACCCCAGACGGGATCCGAGCGCGGTCGGCGTGGTGCTGTGCTGCGCTGGGGGGCTGCGAAGTCGCCGGGCAGAGTTATTTTCTGCTGCCCGCTGCTGCGCTCCCATGGCCCCACAGCCTCGCTCCGTGACCTTGCTGGCGGCTGCCGGGGGCAGGGGGGATTTACTGCACCGGGAGGGATTTGTGGGATGCCGGGTGCCCATGGGACCGCGCTGTGTGGGGCTCCCGAAGGCTGGGGTGTGCTTTAGCCGTGCCCCTATGGGAAATTCCAGCCGGGGATCTTTGAGCCATTCCCTCTCTGGGACTTCTTTATTTTGGTTTTGTCTTTGGGTTTTTTTTGGATGTTTTGGAGGATTATTCACTTCTTCGACCCGTGATGCTCCCAGCTGCTCCCCAGTGTTCTGTGCTGGGCAGGGCATGCGTCCGGGTGTTGCTCCCCGGCTTCTCTCCGTGCAGCATGCAGACTGTGCCCAGAGACGGCACGGGGACAGACGCTTGTCCCCGGTGAGGGTTAACAAAGCAGCGCTTGCTGCTTGGCTTGACCAGAGTTTCCCACGCCAGGCGGCCACTAGAAACTGTTTTTTCCCCCCCCCATGTTGAGCTTCTCCTTTCATGGACAGGCTCCGTGCAGGCACCCTGCATGGCCGCTGACTCACGCCTGCCCGGCACTGCCCCGGGACCGTGTCCAACAGAGACTGTGTGGGGCTCCTCCTGAGCATAAATCCCGTGGTTTCTGCCCAAGCAGCTTGCTCTTCCCTGCAGGGCAGTGAATTAGGGTCACCGTACGCGGGTTTTTGGTGAACATCCCTCCACACCTAGTGCAAGCTGGAGACTTTCACTCCTTGAACGCACTGAGGCTGCATGTCCCACTTCTTCCTCCTACACCCCATGCAAACACGGCGCTCTGAGCAGCGCGGCTTCCTGCAGCGCACCCCAACCCCCTGCTGGAGGAGCCCTTTGGGGACAGCCAGCATCGCCGTCGTCTTCCTGGAACAAAGTTCACAGTGGCAGCCGGCCGGCGGCACATCCCGCGCCTCTCGCTCCCTTCCCGTTGCCGGCCTTGCTAATGCAACGTGTGACTCACCGGCGCTTCCTGCTCGCGGTGTGACATACGTGGTACCGATGGCACGTGTTGCTGGACGTGCAAACTGGCGCTTGCCAGCCTGCTCCTGCTCCGGGAGAGCACTTTGCTGTGTCAAACGGGGCCAGAATCGCCACCCTCGGTGTGCAGAGAAACAAAGCACAGAGCGTTGTTTGCTCTTTTAGGTGTTGATTCGAGCACCGGGCACTTCTCGCATCTGCGTGCGCTGTGGTTGCGTGGGGCAAAGCCGCAGAAGTTGGCGCTGGGGGAGGCGGTGGCACCGCGCTCTGCTCTTTAACTTGTTGGCAGCGCTGCTCAGCCCGCTCTCACCCCGCGTTGCAGCCCTGCAGCCCGGTGCTGAGCTCGTTTTGCTGTGGCTGGGGGGAGCTGGGCTCGCTCCGCTCAGACGCTCTCTCCCCTTGGACGTGTCGAACAAAGCCAAGTGCCCAAACCTCCCCAATTCCCTGGGAAGCCCAATTGTTGCATTCAGGCCAATCCTAATTAATGAACTTAATTAACGGCGCGCTGGCTTTATTTCCTGAGGCAGCCCAGGGTCCCGTTTCTGCTCTTCCCACTGAACTTCCTAATTCCTTGTTATGGCAGAGGAGGGCAGGTTGGCAGGAGAGCTGGCAAGCTGCTACCGAATGCTTCGTTCCGCAGTGTGCATCCCTCGGTGCGTCTGTGTGCTCCCGTGCTTGGGTGGGTCCTGCTAACACCAGGTGTTGCTCTGTACTGGAAGTGAGCAGGGCTGCACCTCTCCTGCTCTGTGGGCACGTAGCAGGACCTGGGGTGGGGGTCCAGGGAGCAATGTGCTGCCCGTAAGCTGCAGCAGAGGGGGTTGGGGGATCTGTGTGCTGGGTTGCTGTGGTCTGGGGGCTTGCCTCGAGCACACTCAGTAACCACAGAACATTGTGAGGTGGAAGGAACCTGCAGGAATCCCTGAGCCCAACCCCTGGCTGTACGCAGCAACGCCCAAACTCCATGGCTGAGAGCGGTGTCCCAGTGCTCACAGTGTGGGGCTGTGCCCACCTTGCACTGAGGCAGAGCATTTCCCTAACCCCCAGCCTGACCCTCTGTGTGAAAATGGAGGGGGAAGCCAGCAGGCAGGGAGCGGGCTGAGAGCTGTGGGGATGGAAGCAGGGGAAGTGGTCGGTCGGAGCATGGCATGGGTTGAGCTGCTGGGGTTGTGCTGGGACAGCAGAGGAGGTGCCCGTGCAGGAAGCAGTGGTGCTCACTGATAGCCCAGAGAGGCGTAGCAGCCACCGGGAAGGAGAGGCAAGCCTGCTGTGGGTCCTGGGGCTGGGTGCTCCCGCGAGGCACCCTGGGCCCTGGAGAAGGGGCTTTAGGTTCACGTGAACGTCCCTAAGCTGCTTAACCCACCCTGGGAACTTCAATCCCATTTCTTGGGGCACTGAGGCTGGGCTGAGCAACGGGGAAATCTCCTGCCTGGGATAATTGGGCCATTGATAGAGGTGTCCAAGGGCTGGCCTGCCCTGACCTTGCTCCAAAACAAGCCTCTGATTGTTGTCGTAGCTTAAGCAGGAGAAAGGGGAGGTGGGCGAGGGCCTGCCAAACGGCCAGAGGCACTGAGAGGTTGGATAAACACTGGGTAACGAGGAGCTGGGCTCTGACACAATGCTTTGTTAGTGGCAGGGCATCCCCATGTTGGCGATGGGACGGAGCTGCGGGGCTGACCCTGAATTTGGGTGGCTCTGCTGCAGTCGGTCAGTTTGTGGGGAGCCCCTTCTGCCCCAAATCCGAAGGGGTAGGGGTGCGAGGCGTTGCAGTGTGGCTCAGGTGCTTGGAAGAGAGGTGGAAGCCACAGGCTGCTCCCGGGAGTGGAGGCAGGGCCGAGTCGGGGACGTCGCGGCACGCTCGGCCCGCGCTTATCTCTGCCTCTCAGCACGTGGCTGTGGTGCGTGCGGTCGCCCCAATGGGCCGCGCTTCCGGCCCGAATCTGGAGGCGAAAATAAAGAAATAAATTCCTGGAATCCCCAAATGGCGTTGTGTTGTTCTGCTTGTTGCTCAGCCCACGTGCATGTCAGAAAACCATGAAAGTGGGAGGGAGGGGGGGGGGGGGGGTTCCCTTTCATCTCTGCGGGGGCTGCAGGACGCACCTAACCCTCTGCTCCTTCTCCTTCCCGCAGATGACAGCTCGCCTGATGCTGGCCGTGGGAGGAGCAGTGCTGGGCTCGCTGCAGTTCGGCTACAACACCGGTGTCATCAATGCCCCGCAGAAGGTGAGAGCGGAGCGGTGCTGGCCACGAAAACAAACACGCCTCCGTCCCGCCTCGCGCATCGCCCTGAGCCCGGCCGAAATAGTACATCCTGCTAGGCAGCTTACCGCCCTAATGGGATTTGTTAAGGAGCTATTTAGCTCTTGTGTTCCCGGGAGAATTAGTTTCCTTTTTGCTTGGTGTTTCGCTGGCTGTTTCTGGGAATTGCGTGCCTGTGCTTGAGAGGCTCTCGGGGTGGGATCGGTGTAACTTTTAACCTCGGCCATAGCGAAGATTTGGAAGCTAATTAGGATCTTGGTCATCTCGGGCAGTGACTCCCTGCTGGGTGGCCAGGGGAGCTCCGGTGGCTGAGAGCTGGAGCCCGGCTGCGTGAGGCATGCCATGGGGACTGCAGCACTTTCTCTGGTGTGGCTTTGCTGGGTGAACAATGGAGGAGTTAGGGATGAGCCGGCCTGGGAGTGCTCACCCACACGGCCCCGCAGATGGAGATAACAGCCCCGGTGGGCTGCCCGCACTGGGAGGAGCTGATAATTACTGCCCTGGCAGAGGCTGCAGGATACCGCTGGGTTGGGGTTGCTGGAGCTGCCCAGTCTCTTCCAAAAGGAAGCGAGGTGCCCCAGGCCCCCTGTGCCTGCCAAGCCTTTACATTGCCCCTCCTCCAGTGCTCCTGCCCCACCGGCTCCAGATTAGGGCTGCAGGAGGGCAGGCAACCGGCGCTTCCTCTGCCCGCGCCCTTTCACCGCGGTGGGGGGATGCCCGAGAGCTGGCTCATCCTTGACTCAGCAGGCGCCGGGCGGTGGCGGCCAGGGAGGGGGAGGCAGGGCCGGCCCTGTTCTGGGTGTGGGAGCAATAACTCACCTGGCCTGGGTGACTGCTGGGCCGTGGCGTGCCGTGCTCTATCCTGCTGTCGGGACCTGAGCCCCTCGCCCAGCTGCTGGGCTCCATGGGGTGGATGTGGACCCACTGGGGGAGGTGGTGGTGGTCCTCAATGGGGCAAGGTGAGATACTACGAGGATCCTCAAAGGGAAGCTTACATTACCACCTAATTGGGGTCTTAAAGGGTGAGAGCATCATGATGCCTGGGGGAGCAGAGATGGGGGGGACACTATGCAGCCACCAGAGGCCAAATGTCCCCAGGAGGTGAGTGCATGTGTTGGGGCAGACGAGGAAACACAAGCTGTGTGCTAAGGGCAACAAACAGCAGTAGGGATTTGCTGTTTCCTATACCACAACTAGCAGAAGCCAGTACCGTCCTGTGACCAGGCATCTGGTGGGGACCTGGGAGTCCTGCGAAACTTGGGTTCCCCTGAACTGCACGGCCTTTTGAAGTTTTATGGCCCTGGAAGTGTTAGCTCAGAAATTCTCTATTGTGCTTGTAACATGCCCTGGGCAAAGCTCGGTTGCCAGGGCAAGGTGTTGAAAGACAAACTGGGCTGCAGCTGCTGCTCAGCTTGAAGGAACTGGCTGTTCCTGGGCTGCGGGGAGAGCTAAAACATCCAAACCTCCGATGCACAATCCCGAATAATTAAAACTCCAAGGCAGAATTTGTGCCATGAGAGTATTAATCCTATTACTGGTGGGATTGGCGGATGGGCTGCAAGGTCTTCTGACGTTGCATTGGAGCACAAACAGCAGTGTGTCACCTTGAGTACTGAATGGGAAAAGACCCCATGCAAAAACAAAAACTTGCCAAACTCTGTCTGTGTGGAAAGCAGAGTCCTCTCAGTGGAGGTGAGTGGGTTTGCCATCGTGCCCGGGCACCAGCAGGACCCACCTGCGCTGGTTGGTGGCCTTTGTGCTGCATGACAGGCTCTGCAGGGCAGTGGCTGGGGAGCGCCGTGTGCCTTGTGCCAGGAGCTGGGCGGTGAGCTGAGGAGACCTGGATGGCATCTGCTCCAATTTCCCCATCCCCAAAGCCCCGTGCAGAGTGCTCCTGATGCAGTGCTGAGTGCGCAGGGACCTCGGGGAGCAGACGTGCTGTAATTACTGCATTGCATCAGTGCCCTACCTGCCCGTCTCCGGTGCCTGGGATGGGGATGCGAGTCACTTCCTTACGTCTCTATCTTCCTGATGGCTGAGGGGATTGTTCTGCAGCCTGTCCTGCTGACCTCCTGCCAAGGGGGGGGTGTGAGCACATCCCAACTGTCCTTTGGGGTCTTCCCTTGGGACAGCACCAGGCTGGGGGGAGGGGGGAAGCAGATGGATGTTTGGCAAGGGATGGGTAAGGCCTTCCCACAAGGTGTGTTTCCCCATCTTGCAGGGCCTGGGGGATGATGTCCAGCTGTGCCCTCAGTGCTGGGGGCTCTGCTTCATGCAGACCTGCAGTGAACAAAGGTCCCTGCGCTGTCTCCGTTTCCCCGGGATGGGCTGTGCTTTGGGGGAGGGTGAGCCTCCCAGCAATTGCTTTGGGATGCAGAAGAGCTGGGGAAGCACTTTGGGATGCCCTCTTACTGCAGAAAAGGTGCACGAATCTCTTGGCTTCAGCGATGTGCACACAGCAAGGTTTGCTTGTGCCCGCTCCCTGTGTCCAGCTGCCTCACCAAAAAAACAGCCAAGAAAGTGTCCTTTCTTACTGCGAGGGCTGAACGCTGGTTTTTGTGGTCCTCCCAATATAGCCCATGCTGCTGAAACAGCTGCTTGTTCCTTGTGGGGCGGTGGTAGAGGCAATGCATGGAGGGGATGGCGTGAAAGCGGGTGAGGGCTGAAATGAAGTGGGGAGAAGGAGGAAGGCAGGGAGGCACAGACAGCCTTTGCAAACTGGAACACCCCCCTTGTTCCTCTCCCATTAAGCTCAAAAGGGTTTTTCATCCCCTCCCAGCAATCAGCTCACAGCAGGGTTCCACACTGGTCCCTTCTGCCCTGGGGAAAGGGACTGGGAGGAGGGATTTGGAGTGCTGCCTGTTTGACCCCTTGGGCCTTCGCAGTGCAGGGAGGAGCAGTAAAACCACAGCTCAAAGGAAGCAGGGCTCGGCCAGCTCTGGGGCATTGGCCGTCACTTGGATTCCTCTCTGCTTCTTAGGAAGTGAGCTGCAGGCTTCTGGGGAAGGCAGGGAGGAATCTGGTGCGGCCTCTCCCTGTCCCATTTGTCCTCCCTGCGAGGCTGTAAAGCAGTGAACCGGGGCCGCTGGTGATAAAAATTCCACTTGTACGCGTCCCGGAGAGGATCCACTGCAACCTGATCGTGCTTTGTGTGGAGCTGCATCCCAGGTCCCATTGCAGGCCCTATTTTTAGCCCGCATCACGCTGGTGCGTTCATTACATAAATTGTTAAATAACTGCAGCCACTAAGTTCCTGGTAGAGAAGGCAGGCTTATTGCTTCTCTGCCCAGCTTGAGCTTTAAACGCAGCTTCCCTTTAACCATCTGCCTCCTTAACACAATTTTCAGGTGTCTAATAATCAGGACTTAGAGTTTCAGGCCCTCCTTTATCATCTGGGAAGAGAAATCCAGAGCTGCATGTGTGGCAGGGAGATGGCATCTCCAAGTTGTGCTGCTGCGAGTGGCGTCGTTAAGGCAGCGGGCTTTTCTTTTTTCTGATGTGTACTCCGGTTGTAGTTACAAATATTTTGGTGACCTTAGGTAGGAAGAAGCCTTGGGGCCCATTGCTTTGTCAAAGAGCAGCTCCTGTTGCTGCATGAAGCCCTTTCTCCTTGCAGCCGGCGGAGCTCCTCTGTTAGTAGGGACAGTGTTGGTGTACCTGAGCCTTTATTTCTTCAGGGCACAGGTGTGTTGCTCTGGGTAGGGGCTGCCCGTGGCCCTTGTTGGCTTGCTTCAAGCTCTCTGGCAGCTGGCTGGCTGTGTTTTAGAAATACACAGGGACCCGAGCTGCTCCCGCAGCCCCGCTCACCCCCTCGCCGTCGCTCGCTGCATCCCTGCCTGTCCGTGGTGACCCAGGGAGGAGCCTGACCTTCCTGCAGTGGCTTCAGAGGCATTTTGGCAGCGCCGAGCCTTGGCAGGGTGAGCCCAGAACCTGTCTGGCTGCATTTTCGCTGCGCATCCCATCGGGTTTCCTCCCAGATCCGAGCCGTGCTATCAGCTTGCTGCCAGCCTGCAGCTGGGTGGCTCCCACCTAGTGGAAAGCAAAGGAGCGCTGGGTTTAATGGGAACGTGCCGGCAAACCAGGGCTTGCTCGGTGACACATTGTCTTGTGATGGGGAAGAGATGGGCCAAGCCTTGTGACTGAGGCTTGCAGGGTGATGGGGAGCTGCCCGCAGTCTGTAGGTGGCTTGGCTGAGGCCGAGGAATTCATGGCACTGGTGATGCAGATGAAATCTCGAACAGCAAGAGTGGAGGAGGACTTGCCCAGCCTTAGCAGAAGGGTGCGTGGGTAATAGCTAGGGAAAGCTTTGAAGCTCTGTGCCTGCGCCAGCCTGGGTGTCAGCGGTGAAGGTGCCCTGCTGCCAGGCGATCCCAGCCTCCTTGTTTGGGCTGTGGCACTGAAATCATGGCAGGGTTGATGCTCCAGGTGTGGAGGTGCAGCTGCCTGTGGGGAGGAACTAGGATGGCAGCGGCTGTGACGAGGCCAGGAGTCTCACTCCCCACTGAAACTGGGCATGGGAATTTTGGTTGCTGGCGGAGGATGCGAGGCTCAACACAGTCCATCTGAGCAGCTGCATGTGGCTGCAGTGTAGGAGTTGTGCCCGGGCTGACACTGGGCTGTGCAGCTGGGGCTGGAGCCTGTGGTGTCTGCTCCACTTCAAAGCAAGCCTGGGCAAAGCTTCGCATCCCGTGGCTGGTGAACCCTGCCAGGGGCACCTGCAGTGCCAGGGGGCCGGGCCGGGCCTGCAGTGAGCCCAGACCCAGGGGACCGATGTTGGGCTGTCACATCCTTCCCAAGCCAATGGTGCTTGGAGTAAGGTGTGCTGGGGGCTGTGTTGCATCCACCATTGCAATGGGACGTTGTCAGTGCTGTGGATCTGGTCACAGGCAGCTCTTCCTCAAGGAAATGCTGTGTGTTGGGGCAGGCTGTGAGTGTGGACAAGCCCAGCCCTGCACAGCATGGCCCTGCAGGCAGATGTATATGAACCACTCAGCATGAGACAACCTTACCCTGTGGTTTCATTTCTTCCCCCTTGCAGGTGATTGAAGACTTCTACAACCACACCTGGCTGTACCGATATGAGGAGCCCATCAGCCCTGCCACCCTCACCACGCTGTGGTCCCTCTCTGTTGCCATCTTCTCGGTCGGAGGCATGATTGGATCCTTTTCCGTGGGACTCTTTGTCAATCGCTTTGGCCGGTGAGTGCCAAGCATGTGCCACCTCCCCTGGTGGCGGGGCCTGGCTCTGGTGCTCATGCCTTGCCTATGAGACCATTCTTCCAGCCTCTGTAGCTTATTACTGCCTGTGCTGGGAGCTGCCAAGCCTTCTTTCCTGGCCTCCCCAAGGCTTGGCCTGCTGCAGAGCTGAGCTCTTCATGCGAGCCAAAAGCATGTAGTCTGTCCCTTAATAGCTTCCCCATTGGCCTTTTCAGAGTCTGCTGTTTCAAATAAGTGTGTATCAAAACCGCACCGTGTTGTGCTCCTTTGGGCAGCATCTGTTTAACTCTCTGGCTGTCACGGGGGAGCATCAGCTTTTTCCTGCCGAACCCTGTGAGTGCCTCCGCTTCCCAGCGGTGTGCGGCCATGTGCCTGCACTGCCCCGGAGGCTGCGCAGACAGATTGTGAGTCCTGTGTGGTGCTTACGCTTCAGCCTTGGATGCTTTTCTGCATGGGGAATGACTCTGGACGCCTCCCTCGTGCAAAGAGTTGGCGTTTGGTTTCATGTGGCTAAGCAGCCCCTCCCGATACCCCCTTGAGTCTGGTGTTCTCATCGCCTTCCCTCTTTGCCTCCACAGGCGCAACTCCATGCTGATGTCAAACATCCTCGCCTTCCTGGCCGCTGTCCTCATGGGGTTCTCCAAGATGGCTTTGTCCTTTGAGATGCTCATTCTCGGCCGCTTCATCATTGGCCTGTATTCCGGCCTCACCACCGGCTTCGTGCCCATGTATGTGGGCGAGGTGTCGCCAACCGCGCTGCGGGGCGCGCTGGGGACCTTCCACCAGCTTGGCATTGTTGTGGGCATTCTCATTGCACAGGTAAGTGCTGTCCAGGGGGTCTGTCTGTCTGCAGCACTGTTTCTGGATAGTCAGTAAGGATTTTCTCTGTGTTGCTGATGCTGCTCCGGGTCTCAGGTGGCCCAGGAGCATTGCTCTGTGGCTCTGCACAGCCCTTCAGGAAGAGCCAGGGTTGGAGGGATGGAGCAGGGCTCAGCAGGCACCAGGATGCTGTGAGATATAGAGTTTGGATGCCCAGCATTGCGATGTAATGTCTGCAGGCTGCTTGAACGCAGCATGGTGCTCTGCCCCTCTGATAGGCACGCTGTGAGGCTTTGAGTGTCCATGGGTGCCCCACGAAGCAGAGCTGGATCCAGCTTGCAGCAAGCTGGGTTAAAGGAGAAGGGGAGACTCCACAGCACTCATGAGGCTCAAACCCTCTTGTTCTCAGGTGTTTGGCTTGGACTTGATCATGGGAAATGACTCGCTCTGGCCGCTGCTCCTGGGGTTCATCTTCATCCCTGCCCTGCTGCAGTGCATCATCCTGCCCTTTGCCCCTGAGAGCCCCCGCTTCCTCCTGATCAATCGCAACGAGGAGAACAAAGCCAAGAGCGGTGAGTGACTCGCATCCCTGAGCTCATCCTGCTGTGTGTGTGGGGCCCTCGGTCACTCCTGACCTGGTCTGTCTGCTTCCCTTCAGTCCTCAAGAAGCTCCGGGGCACAACAGATGTCAGCAGTGACCTGCAGGAGATGAAGGAGGAGAGCCGGCAAATGATGCGAGAGAAGAAGGTCACTATAATGGAGCTCTTCCGCTCTCCCATGTACCGCCAGCCCATCCTCATCGCAATCGTGTTGCAGCTGTCCCAGCAGCTCTCAGGGATCAATGCGGTGAGTGTAGGGCTGGGGACCCACCACGGGTCAGCTTGTTTCACCCAGCCACAAGAGCACGGGCCATGCTGGGTCTGGTGTGCGTGGCTTGCAGGTTGGGGCCAGCCCCAAGCTGAGGTGACTCCTTTCCTCATGGCACATCCTTTCTGTCTGTAGGTTTTCTACTACTCCACCAGCATCTTTGAGAAGTCAGGCGTGGAGCAGCCCGTCTATGCCACCATCGGCTCTGGGGTGGTGAATACAGCTTTCACTGTTGTTTCGGTGAGTTGTAGCCTGCCTTGGCCACCCCCTCCCCCTGAGAGCTTTGCACTGGGCTGGGTGGGGGTGGTGAGTGTGTGACATGCTACCTGAGAAGGTGGGTGCAGGGAGGGAGGTAGGAGGGGATTTTCTCCAGCTGGAGGTGCTGACAGATGTCTCCCTACCTGACAGCTCTTTGTGGTGGAGCGAGCTGGACGCAGGACCCTTCACCTCATCGGCCTGGCGGGGATGGCAGGGTGTGCCGTGCTCATGACCATTGCTCTGACGCTGCTGGTGAGTGATGGGGGCTGCTGGGGAGTGGGTGGGAGGAGGCCCTGCACACCGCTCCTCACTGTGGTGGCTTGTGGGGAGATGGGGTTGGAGATGAGGAAGGACGTTCTCCCAGGGATCTGTGTGGTTTTCTCTGTGCAGATCTCTCTTGGGGTCCCAGGAACCCTGTTTCCAGTCTAGAGAAACCTCATGGCTTTTGCTACCATCGCACTTGTCTGCAGTCTCCCCTGTGCTGGCCACGTGCTTTGTCCATCCCCATGAGCAGCATTTGCTGACCTGTTTTCTCTCTCCCTTGGACTAGGACCAAATGCCCTGGATGTCCTACCTCAGCATCGTTGCCATCTTTGGGTTTGTGGCCTTCTTTGAGATCGGTCCAGGCCCCATCCCCTGGTTTATTGTGGCAGAACTGTTCAGCCAAGGCCCTCGTCCTGCTGCCTTCGCTGTTGCTGGGCTGTCTAACTGGACCTCGAACTTCATTGTGGGCATGGGCTTCCAGTACATTGCGGTAATCACCTCCTGTTTGCTGGGGCAGTGGGTCTGGGGTGTGTGTGCGGACAGCATAACGCTGCACCAGTTGGATGATGTGCATAGATGAGATTCCTGAGCCCTAAAACCTGTGTTAGGATTGTGACTTGGGTTTGCTTTGAGCTTGGTATGGGGAATGCCCCTAGGGAGGAGGTGTGGGGAAGCTGTGTCCAGGAGCACGCTGGCACTGTTTTTGAAGCAGTGGGTACGGGCAGGACAGTCACCACATGGCAAGTTCCTCAGGGTGGGGAGGGTGCAGGCCGTGGTGCTTTGCTTTGTGCCCAGCACTGGCAGATGGCTGCGCTCTGGCAGCCCCAGCAGAGCCCCAGGTTTTAGTGGCTCCATCCACACGCTCACTGCTTCTTGGCGCTCTCCTTTTCAGCAACTCTGCGGCTCCTACGTCTTCATCATCTTCACGGTGCTGCTAGTCCTCTTCTTCGTTTTCACCTACTTCAAGGTGCCGGAGACAAAGGGCCGGACCTTCGATGAGATCGCCTCCGGCTTCCGTCAGGGGGGTGCGAGCCAGAGCGACAAGACCCCGGATGAGTTCCACAGCTTGGGTGCTGACTCCCAGGTCTAACCAGCTGCGGCACGTCCCATCTCCTCCGAGCCTCCTAACTTCTCTCCTGAGTGTTTTTAATACTTTGTACAGAAACGAGGAAGGAGGGAGCGGGGGGTCTGGCTCTTCTGCATATGCTCCTTCTCCAGACTCCCCCACGGGCCGCCTGGTTCATCAGTGACTGACTGACGTATTTTTGCTAGGAACGATTTTAGCTGGTTTCACGTCCAGGATTTCAAAGCCGATAGATTCAGAAACAATGACTAATGTTTTAAAACCAACCAAGCAGCATCCTCCAGCCTCCGCGAGCAGGAGGGTGGCTCCCTTTTTAAAGAAGAGATAGGTTATTTCATGCAGAAATCACATAGCGGAGGTTTTTAAAGCTGGAAACTTTTTTTAACATTCTAATCATAGAGAAATCGTGTAATTTGACTAAGTCTAAACCAACAGTTTTTTTTTTTTTTAGAGTTCTTTTTTAAAGCAGTCTAAGATTTCAACCCCCCACTGGGCTCGTGGGTGGGGATTCCCTGCCCTCTGGGAGCACCTCGGGGCAGCGCTGAGGATGAGAGGGGTGGGCACAGCCCTGCTCCTCTGTAGGTGCCGGAGCGCAGCGCTTCCCACGGAGCAGGTTGGGGAGGTCACCAGTACTGGAGCAGGTTGCAGAGCGCCGTCTCCCCTTGTGCAGGCTCCTGGAACAGCTTCTCAGCTTTCTGAGCGGAGGGCTGCGTGCACTTCCTCGCCTGGATTTCATCCGTTCCCGTGCTGGCTGCAGGCTCAGGCGGGCTGAGGTGGGAGGGGAGGGGGTCTCTTAGCGTATTCTCGGCAATATTTGCCTTATTGGTCAACTGTAGCACGAAGTGCTGGGGGAGAGGAGCGGGAGCTCAACCGGCAGCGCAGAGCTGCGGCCTCAGCCTTCCCTGGCACAGTGCTGTCCCCCGGAGCCCTGCGGTGACGGGAGCGGCTGGCGGTCCCACGCTGCAGCACACCTTGCCCATCGCTACCACATCGATCCTGGAGTCACCGAAATTCACCACACGGATACATACATTTCCTGCTCTGTGTATAGACTGGAAGATATTTATATTATATATATTTTTGTTCAATGGTGTTAATAGTAGACGTTAAGTTATAGTGCTTCTGATTGACAAGGAACGTACTGTAAATATTCTTGGAGTATATTCACAGTGTATAATGTATACAAAAAGGTACAGATGCAAAGGTTTAGTCTCTATAGCGACTCTAAGGAAAGCTTGTACATGGTTAGGATGACTTTTGTATAGTTAATTACCTGCACTGTAGTTGTATCTATTGCACTGAATTTTAGTCCTTAGTATATTAAAAATGAGAAATACTGTTCTTTTAAAACAAAACTTTAAAAATCCAACACAAAAAGCAGCCCTTCTCCCCCGAGTGCAACTGTTGTAGGAGCTACTGGCACATTCCCAAAGCTGTGTGCAGTTATTTAATAGTGTGTTTTTTTTTTTTAATTTATTTGTCTGTTTTGGAAGTGAGTATATTGAAAATAAAGGTAGAAAAAAAAAAAAAGAAGAACGTGACAAAACTCATCACATATCTGTGCAGCATCCCGAAAACTGCACACACTTTTTCTTTTTTTTCCTAATGTGCATATACATAAGTGCCAAGAGAATGGAGAAAGGCGTGTGGTGTGCTAACAATAAACAGGAATGTATGCAGCGACCCAACCTGCTGTGCTGTGTGCCTTTATTTTTGGGGGGAGCGCCGCTGGATGGAGCGCAGCGGGTCAGAGCTTCAGCAAGGCCACCCGTGGGTGCAGCTCCGGGGCTGTTTGTAGGGGGTTTATGTCCAACCTCTGTTCTGGTGGTAGCAGTGGGTTCCCTAGCAAGAGCTGCTCCTTGCCAAAGCTTTCTCTTGCAGGGACACAAAGCTCCTCGTTATGAAATGCCTGCACTGCGCTCCTGGCTGTGTTGTTGCCATCTCCTGGCTGCTTCCTGGGGGAATTTCTCCTTTACCCAAACTGGTGCCAAGGGCTGCAAGTCTGGACACTGCCGGGCAAAGAAATGCTGAGCTTGTTTGCTTTGGTTTTCTGCTATTTGTTGTAATAGCTCTTTGCCCTAAAGTGTATGCAGGGGATACGGCTGTTTCAGAGGGTCATAGAAAAGTGCTCCTGTAAAAATCTTCCAGCTCTTCCCAAAATATTCTGCGTGCTGGGACGCTGGGTTGCCCCAGGCTGCTCTCGTCACTGTTACTGCCACTTCCATTCCCTTCTCATCACTGTGCGGGCCCTGCTACTGGAGATGCCCAGCATGCGGATCTATGAAAAATTAATTTTCACACTGCTTTAAGCAGCCAACAGTGATGCTGTGCCGTGTGGCAGCGCCATGGAAGGGACACCAGCCCTGATATGTCACACAGAGCCAGCCTGGCCGTGGCATGTCTTGGGGGATTACTGCCACAGCTCCAAATCCCCAGCCACAGTGACCCAAATCCTCCACGTCCTGAGGCACCGTGCCAGCAGGCGCCGAGCATCCTGGCTGCCGGCATCCCCTGCTCCCACAGGCATTCCTACACACTTGGGGAGCTGCCCTGGTCTGCCATGGGGCCCCTTGCATGCACTGATCACAGCTATTCCACCCTGTGCAATTAAAAATCAGTTGAATTGGAGTGAGTGACTTTCCCTTTACTAGCGGCATCAATCCCTTCTAATTGGTCAAGTCCCAGCTCGACGAACCATTTAAAAGCGTACTTGACTCCAACCCAATTCAGCAAGGCAATTAAATGCATTCATAAATCCTCCTGAAGTAAATGAGACTTAATCGTAGGCTTAAAGCTCAGCTGAATCCAGACCTTAGCAGCAGGGCAAGTTTCCCTTAACCTCTCCCAGCGGTGCATGGCTGTCACATGCTCCAGTGTCTGAACCAAGTTCACTGCACAGCTGCCTCCAGCCCTGCACCCATCTCGCTCTTGGGGACTCCTCTAGCTCTCCCCTAGAGCCCCTGGCCTTCACTGCTAGGGCCACGTGTACCCTGTGCCCTGCCATTCTTCCTTCTCTGCTCTCCAGGGCACTGGCAAGGAAGCCTGTGAGGGCTGCAGGTTGGCAGCCAGCTTGATGGAGGTCTGCAAAAAAGTGAGAGCGTGGATTTGGAAATGGAGGGGCACTTCAGAAAGGTAGAAAGCAACACCTGAACTAGTCCAACCAGGTTCTGGGGAGCAGGTGTCAACCATCCAAGTTAGGAATGCAGTGGAGACGTTCCCCCAGCCCCTCCCATAGCCTTCCACCATATCTTACTCATCAAAGTGAAAATAAAATTGAGGAAAACAGTAACAAACACATTTCAGTTGGTCTTAACTTCTTGTCAGACAATGTGATAAGAGGCTGTTACCCTTGTTTATGTTAGCAAGTAGGTAACAATTTATGCACCTTGCGTTGGTACTGCTTTTGTTTCCCATAGTCATGCTGTTAACAGTCTGCAGAGGTTGACAAGCACCTAACAATTAACTAATACCACAAGCTCAGCTTTCAAACTTCCAGATGGAAAGGGATACTTCTAGAAAGGTGGCAACAGCAGAAAGGACTTATAGCTTGCAATGCATTTTCAACACATTCAGCCACCTAGTTAGATAACCTAGCCAAGCACCTGGCTTTGGTAGAAGGAGCTCCTTATTTTGTGCAGGAAGGCTGGGAGTCGATCAGCTTTAGCAAATGGCCGACGGCTTCTAGAGGCTCTTGTTGGGGCAGTTGTTTCAGCAGGTCAAAGGCTTTCATCCCTATTTCACAAGCCTGGAGTGAAACAGAAATAACAATGTAATTGTGAAGAATTTGGCTTTTCTCAAGGGGTACTTAAAATACCTGTAGAGACTCATTGAAATGGCTGCGCTGGATCTGATCCAGGCTCCAATTGCTCAGCCGCCTGCTTCAGAGGGTGACCTGTACAAGCTGCTTTAAAGGAGAGAGTAAAGCTGCCAACAGATATCATATTTAGGATCCAGTGGTGCAGACAGAAGAGATTACCAACCCCAGCTCCTCCTGCTGGAGAGCATTACCTGCCATCTGACACAACAGTTCATCTGAACATTCTGAAAGCTATTTCAGGAAAAACCAGCTGCACTGACTCCATTTGAACTAAATCCCTCATTTCCCTTGGTAGCTCTTCCAGTGACTAGACATTCTCACAATTACAAAGCTTTACCTTTTTTTTTTTTCTACTTTGAATTTCTTTCTTTGTGTTGTCCAAACACTTATTTGCACTATAGCTTTCTCTAATACAACAGAGACTGTTAATAATCTGTATTTCCATCCTCCAAATCACAGAAAAAACCTGAGATTCCGACTGCTCCATCCAAAAAAAGAGGCCTGATTTTCAGATGGTTAATGCTCAGCACTTTCTCAAAATTAATTATTTTAAGTGCAGAAAATTGCACACTGAAGTTTGCAGTTGTGTCTGAAACTTTTAGCCATAAGATATCAAATACAGCAGCATAAATTCAAAACTGAATAACAGGGTCCCATCGTGGTGATTACAGGGAGTCTTGCTCACGGAGGGATGCATGCAAGGCCTACGTCTTTCTCAGTGGATAACATCCAACCTGATGTCTAAATGTGGCTTGTGACAGACACCTACATTGCCAGGATGAAGGACAAACCTAGAAAATGTGAGTAACTGCAGGATCCACTGTGGATGCTCAAAACAGACCCAGTGGGCTTTTTTTAGCCCTGACAGAGTGCAGAGCATGAGCTGGCTTTGTGCAGAGCTTTGCCCTGAGTTATCCAGTGCTCCGAGGCAGCTGTGCATTCAGGAGAGGAGCCAGGGAACACAGGTAGCTGGCTTGTGTTCCTGCCTTCATGGGATGGGGCCAGCACTCTCCTGCACCCTTTCAACAGGTTAAACTTACCTTTGATAAATCCATGATTAGGTAATAAAGCATTGCAAGAGCATGCAAGACTCTGGCAGTTTCCCCAGGTTTTTGCTCTGGTGCCTTTTCTCTGATATCTAGTACTGCATTCAGGACCTGAATTGCTTCCGCTTGCTGGGCTTCAGCTGCATCAAGAATGAAATAATCTTGTTGGGTGTATGTATGTAAGATAATATATTCAAAACTGCCCAATTATCTCTTCTAGACATCAAAGCACTTCTACAACAAGCATCAGTATGGCATACCAGCTCCATGCAAATTCCATACCCATTAACAGATATCTTTTCATCCAGTCCGTAATTGTGTTGATTAGCCTTCAGTAAGGATATGAAGTCATAACAGCTGCATGAAAAGAGCAACTTTCATACTCCTGTCACATCCAAAGATGGATTAACATAGACCTGCCTTGTGTGGTTCCTATTGCAGCAACTACTATTTGAGAGAATGCCAGGTAAAGGGATTTGCAGAAGCAATATTCTTATGAGATGGTGGAAGGAAGACAAATAATGGAATCTAGTCTGACTTCAGTGGAGTGCTGAAGTCATATCACGCACACTAGCATATTTCCTAATGCTTCATGCACCTTCCCCTAGCGTATTCTCCAGATTAATACATCCAATTATCAACACATGCTATTCCATTGTGTCCCACTGCTTCAGATGATAGAGCTGGAACTACCTAAGTGAGATGAAACTTCACCTAATTAAATGGAAGGAAAGGAGCTGCTGAGAAACGAGAATGCTGAAGTGGAATTGAATCCTGAAAGGCACCATCTTGTATTGAAGTCACTGTCAAGGATACTGTGAAAAGGGGAGGGTAAACCAAAAGGGCAAAGCTGTGTTTCCACTTGAACACTCTCATTTCTAAAGTGGCCTCATCTGTTTCAGCCAGCACTATCTATTCAGCATAACTATCAAGAAGAACCCACGATTCTGATTAAATCTGTTCTACAGAAATGCAGTGCAAAATCCAACCTAGTAAATATGAGCACTAAGACGGATGGATTTTTTAAAATCCTGTCTCCCACATGCTCCTGCGCAATCATGGTTCTTACTCATGGTGTCTTCACTGACTTCCACTTCCTTGTCCTCGGTGAACGGAGACTTTTCTGCTCTCAGCTTGCGAATTTGCTCCTGCGTTTGAACTAACTTCACAAGAAAGGTGTGCCAGATGTCAGTGACCTACCAGGAAGTGAATGAATTATTTCACTCGTGTGAACACGCGGTATTTAGCAACTGGCTGTTCTGTAAACAATGCATTCTGCAGTGCACGTCCCTACCACAACAACCCCAGCACCTACTGCTCAGCGGGCAGGCAGCTGCTAAGCTGGGTGTTTCACATGGAGATCTGATGGCTCTTCTCCCAGTGGGAGCCTGAGTTGGAAGCTCATTGCTCTCTCTGAATATTAATTTTCATCAGACTTGAACAAAACTAACTAAACTGATAACTCAAAGCAAATTCAGTGGAAGTTTGTGAGGGGAGCGGAGGCAAAGCCTCATTAAAAAGTCAGGCTAAACAACAAGAAGTTCATTTTTTCGCAGTTATTAGGATCATTAGACAGCAGTCACTTCCTTTGCTTGACAAGCTTTTAGCAGTGTGTCTTTTCGCTGATATTCTGCTTAAATTTTACATGGCTTGTTTGCATCCCACAGCTGCTCAGCCACTCTTCTTTGGTTACGGAAACTCCCTGGCCACCTTTCACTGCCCATGGAAATGTCTTTAACCTTTGGTGTGGGGCTTTGGGTGGTAAAGCTATTTTTCAATGAGGTTTACCTATGAAAATTACAACTTCAATACCTTTTGCAGAATTTATTTCTTCTGATTTTAACTCAGGGAAATGTTTGGATATGAAAATGTTGATGTTAAAACACTGATATGGTTGCCATCATATCAGAAACAGGGAAACATTGGAAAGTGCACAGAAAAAAAAAAGGTTAATTGAGAAATAGAGATAGGATAAGCTTTGGATTTACCAACCTCAGCATACAATGAGTTTGCTATGTCCATTTTGTTCTGGTGAAAAAAAATATTAGCCATGTGGAAATATCCTCCAGAGGTCTCAATAGATTTTAGTCCAAATGCAGAACTAGCAAAGTAAATCTGAAAACAATATTTAAAAAAAAAAAGAAAAAGCAGAAGGTTAACATTCATAACAGTCCTGTGAAAATTTCATTATTATGGGTTGATAATATTGCAAAATTCTGTCTTTTTTGGGGTAACTACAGTATTAGCTACACCTGATTTGAACTGTAAAATGGGGTACCTGCAAAGCTGTGTTTTGTGTTCTATACACAGGAATGCAACACACCCAAAAGCCCTGCTAGCTGGGGCAGAAGATTCCTTCTCATGGTGTGTTGCCCTGTTGAAGCATGGGGCACGTTCCCCACACCTCTTCCTCTTAGTGTGCATCCTGCATGTCTCTTGTCTTCAAATGAACAACTTGCTGCCACTTTTCAGCTCTCCAGACATGCCTGTGGAGGCTGTTTCTTCCCCAAAGCCCCAGCCAAAGTGAGGGGAAGGTAGTGGGAAGGCAGTTGCACATTCCAGCTATTCTGAGCTGGCATGTGACTCTCAGCAGATCTCAGACACACAGCCAAAATCCAAGCAGGTCCTGGGCTGCTCTGATGCAGACCAGAGACTCACTAGTAGTAAAAAAACCTACTGTGTTACCCCTTTTCAGGCACCAGAGCAAGGCAACCTAAAAAAACCCACAAAAGTGGCATAGCAGGGAGTCTCTCACAGTAGGTTTACAAACTGAATGAAGACAGAGTTGTATATGCTACGATAGAAAGCCTCTAATTCTCCTCTGATGTATGTCATTGCTTACACCCACAGAAAGCTGTTGTAAAAAGCTACTATCAAATTCAGCAGTAGTGAGTATGCATCACTCTGCACTGGGTAAATTTAGTTGACATGGGACATAAATAATAAGTCATGGAGTTCATCTGCCTTTGGGCAGTTAATTAACAGGTGAAGTATCCCCAGGAACACTGTTGGCAATAATCACTTCACATCTGACAAACTGCTCTCGTGGCTAAAAAGATTGAATTGGGGACAAAGGTACCAAACCAGACATTTACATAGTTAAGTGAAGCATTCATTAAAGAATGGGTGATGGAGAATTGCCATCGAACAGAAAAGTATTAAGGAAAATGACAGCCAAAATATACAATCACTTATCTGCTGAACAAAAGGCAACTATAGCAGCTTGTGGTAGGAATGTCTGTTGATATCAGGACTTTAACAAAGCCAACAGAAAAAAAAATTCTAAGCAGATGTAGAAAAGACAAGTTATATATCACTTGAGAATAACCATAACTGGTAAAACACAACTTTGGCTAACATGTGGATACACAGGTGTCTATGACCCATGCAGTTCAGGTGTTCTTAATGTGTACTGTCCTGGTTCCTCAAATCAGTACTACAAAGCTGTCTGCTGGGTGTTCATACACCTCAGAACAGCTAGAGAAGGAAGGAAAGCTGAAGGGCTGCTGTATTGTTATTGGCTTACATCATTTGCCAGGTGATATAAAGCCTGTTCGAAGTTTCCGTCAGCAGCATAGAGAAGCCCCAAACTGCGATGCAATCTATGCTGAAAAGCACTGCTGCAATCTGGAGTTCTCAGGACAATCCATTGAGCTTGGGAGAGATAGTTAGATGCCTGCTGAAGATTGCCAGTACCTGAAATGACATATAGAAATAAGCAGGATACAGAGCACTTTCTGCTTAGAAATGTAGAGGGTATTGCCTGTTACCCCTTTACAGCAGTTTGACATGAAGACACAGTTTGTGGATTCCCCACTTCTGAGCTCTCCTTAGTCAAGCAGGTATTCAGAATGTAACTTACAGACAGCTACAAGAGAAAACAGAAACTGCACTGCATTCAACGCCTCTGGAACATGTGTCCAAACCAGGTAAGCTCCAGGCAGAAGCTAACAACTGCTGAATTATACCACTCAAAATACTGATGGGATATTTCTCTTGCCATCCCATTTTCCAACAATCTTTGACATTGCTCAATTTTGCCAGCAGAGCGTTGTGTCTGCTCCTGTAACAGCAATGGTTTACAATCATTTCTCAGTCCTTTATGTCTGCAGCTGAGCCATACAGTCAATGAGAAAAAGCTCTGCTCCAGGCAGAGCTCACTTCCGTGAACAAACAGAGGTGCTCCTCTGATGGGATGGCCTCAAAAGTCTGCTGATTCCCAGAGAAAACTGCCAACTATCCTTGGGAATTTAATGCTTTTGTGAGCCATACCAAGCCACAGAGGTAAAGAGCTGAACTCCATAGCGCTTCACTTGTGAGAATCAGTTAGAGATGGAGAAAATGTTCAATTTGTTTTCACTCATCTCTCACCACTGATGAAAAATATTTTCCCCTGACCCAGACAGAAATTGGGGGGTGACTTCTGAAATCTCTCTGGATGCCCTTCAGGCAGAGCCGGCCCTTCCCTGGAATGCTGAAAGGAAACCAGAAACCAGACCAGGGGAGGTCTTGCCCCTGCCAAAGTTACTGTTTAGACCAGTGCTTACCAAGGCAGGCCTCAGCCAAGAGGAGATAGGCAGGTACCAGTTGCACAGAACTTGAGCCATATACTTCGATGCTGAAACGCAATGCATGCAAAGCTGCGGGCAATGCATTTTTATGCTTTCCATTGAAAATAAACTTCTGGGCTGTGCTGGATGTAAGATCAATGATGTATTTCTGCCAGGAAAAATAATAATGGGGCAGGGTGAGCAAAGGATAAGGAGAAATATGCATGGTCTCTTTTTACATTCCAGTTTGCACTGTTAACAATCACTGTTGTAATTTTATTTGTGTTCATAATTAATAGATGGAAATTAAAGCTGTCATATTACAGCCTGGATTTCATTCCTACTTCTGGTAAGAACAGCTCTGGGCATCCTCTTAGGTCACGTGGTGTCTTATGGGACAAAGAATCCTTTAGGCCTATGAAAAAGAACTAACAAGGTTGTAGCAATAAAAGCTGCGAAGCACAGAGAACGATCATCACAAGACCATAGAAAAGATCAGACAAAGGGGTTACAGCAGGATTTTGCTGACGATAATGGTGACTCATAGCAGGCAGCAGAGCGTATGGTTTGCCAGGCCAGTGCCAGTATGGCACATCTCCAGCTGCAGGAGACACTGTCGGGAAGCAAGGAGAGAGCTCGTTACATCGTGCCGCAGCACATTGCTCCACAGCACCGAGTAAGGACAGGTCGGCGTGGGCAGCAGCATACCCGCGTGATTCCTGGGGCCTGGCAGCTTCATCTCACCCTCTGCTGGCCAGTTCTGGGCTCTGAAGGGCTGGTGGTTTGGATGCACAGTCTGGAAAGTTGGTGAAAGTCAGAAATCCCCAGTGCACTGCATTATACTTCTGTATCATGGTTGAAGCCCTGGGCAAACTGATGTAGTACCTGGCAAACTGCCCATGGCAGGGGGTCTGATGGGAATGGGCTTTGAGGTCCCTTCCAACCCGAACCATTCCAGGACTCTACTATCTCCATCACGTGAGCTCGGTCTGGTGGTCAAGCAGCTTTGTAGGATTTCTGTTTGTTGTCAGAAATCATGTTTCCCATAGGTACAACTGCCTCCTGTCCTTTGCTGCCCCTAGCAGTCCATACCACGTTTGGTCTTGTCACCCTTTGCAGTACCTGATCACCAGCTCCAGAAATGTTTCTCTGTTTGAATGCTTGCTCATTGCCAAGAGTTCTAAAGCAACTGCAGATGGTGTGCCCTTACAACATGCTACGGGATGCCAATGAAAAAGAGCCAGGATGCTTACCTATCTATTTCTCTTAGCTTTCATCGTAATTGTTGCTAACTCCCAACACTTCTCCTTTGGCATTTCACACAAGTAGCGCAGAGGGAAGGCTGCCTGCAAACTGGTCTGCCTGCCTGCATGGTAAGTCAGCAAAGCGCTCTTTGGCTAGGAGGCACAGGCAGGTCTGTGCAGTGAGTGCCTGCAGAAAATAATGCTGTACCTCTTTGTAGACAGTGCTTTGTTGCCCTATGTTTCCCAACTGCAGCAGAGCAGAGGGCAGAAAAAGCAAATTTCAGTGCTTTTCGAGGCCATGTTATGATTTTAGCATTTTACTGAACTTGAAGTGCTGAGAGAGGCAGACAGAAGTGAAGGAACAGCTCAGGAACAGTGAACCACAAGGACAGTGTGTGAGTGTGTACCAGAGATCCTGGCTGAGATAAAGGGACAAGCTTTCCAGATAAATGAGAGCCTCACAGAACACATCCCAGAGTAACCTGCAGCAGCAAGGACATCCAGGAGCATGGAGGCACACACAAGAGGAGAAAGGGCAGGAGACAACAGAAGCCCTGCAGCATGGAATATTTAAGACAGCGCAGTTGCAAGCCTTGGAGGCATCATTAGCTTTGGCCCTGCGCTGTCTTGCTCGTAGCGCTCTTTTCACGTGTGCTGCAATTACAGAGATTTCTCTGAAGATGCTCCCATGCATTTTTCCCCTGGTTAGGGTTTGAGGAGGCTGAGGGCACAGCCCTGCTGCAGGTGGGAGCAGGAGGCACACACTTGGGGCTCCGTGTCACATCCATTTCCACATTTTCAAGCACCCGTCATGACGGCATGCTTAAAGAAAAATACAATTTAAAGAGGAAGATGGGTTCCCAGTCAGTTTAAATGTGGGCTAGCATTGGTGCTGGAGGATGGCTGTAGCTGGCTGAGGTGCAGATTTTTTCCCATCCCCAGAGGCTGTGGTAAGCTGACATCACGCTTGGTGCAGGCAGGTGAGGCTATTCCACAAACAGAAACTTGGAATTTTTTCAGTTTGGAGGTATTGTCTGTAGGCACCCCCAGGGCTATGTTGACAAAAGCAGATTTCTATCAACAAAGTTTTGGAGCGCATCTGAGGTATGAAACTCATAACCTCCTGGCTCTCAACTTAATGCACCTTCCCTTAGGCCAAAGGGCATTCTGAAGTGCACAAGCTTTCCTGTGCACTTCTGTCCTGCCTCTGTCCTGACAGAGGCTTGGGCTGTATGTTTTCCAAATAAGCACAGCACAAGAGTTTGTGAAGTACAAGAGAAAAGTTCAGAAAATAATAAACCCACGTGCAAGGGCTTTTCTGTGATTGTGATGAGACTATGTAGCTTTTCCCTGAGCTCCAAAGGCCTTTCAAGCATTTTTGTTTGCCCTCTGAATATGAAAACAAAGATGGGGCATCGAATAATCTCACCCTCTCCATACGGCTCTTCTGATGCTTGTCAGTCAGTCTAGGCCAGTTTCCCTACACCTTGCTGAACATAAAAGCAGACTTCATCTGTGGACTAGGAGCTGCAGTCCTGCTATGTAAGAAAGCAAGTAACAAAAAATATATTTCTGCTTTTTCACTCTTTTCTTATGGGAGAAGGAAGACAACATGCCCCTTCATTTGACATTCTGAGAATCTGCTTCGTTTAAATAGTTTGGAGTATATACTTAGGTCAAAGAACAAATGCAATGAGAGTTGTTAAAAATCCTGTAAAAATCTTCACTTAGAAAAACAATTGGAATCTGCTCTCTGTATCTTTTCCTACAAGGTCAATCCAAGCCTTGGCTCAAGCTGCAGTTTTGTAGTCACTGTGTGCTAACCTAGGTGTGCACTCCAATCAAGAGGAGTGAGTGTCCCTTTGCCTACTTCTCTACCAGTTCTACATTCCTGGCGCTCTTCATAGAACCTTTTAAAAACAAATGATTAGCTTCCAGCTGAAGTACTGCTTTGATTCTGCGGTCACGTGGTGTGTTGTAATGTATATAGCATAGTTTTAGTTGCTATCAAATCAGTAATGTAGTAACAGATGCTTTTGACAACAATGTTTGATATGTTTTTTTGGAAAAGCTTTAAGCTGTAAATAAGCACAAAAACTGCCACCACCCTGCATTATTCTTGACACTGACTCTGAGTGATAGAAATACTCCTGACAATTGTGCAACTTAATGGCTTGTTTGTAACTTGAGTGAAGCCTATTTTTCCTATATTTAGGATGTCTTTTGCTCTTCCAGACCCCTTCTACATGTTTAGATAATAAGCCACGGCCTTCACATCACCACTCCCACCCTCTTAGCTTCCATGATATACTGCCATAACACAGTTTTTCCGCACTTTGGTCAACAATCTTGTTTGCAATTTTCCATCAGATGTCATTTTCAGTACAAACTCAGGTGTCAGTGCCTAATTGCTACAAATCTTAAAGGAATCTGTTGCCTAAAGCCTGTCACAAGCTTTCACCACACATGACTTTTGTCCATCCAGGTTCCATCTCTTTTAGGCTTTTTCCTTCTGCATGCTCACAAGAAAGGTAATGACTCCAGCAACGAGCCAAAGTACTAACACCTGACCCAGCAACAATCTTAAAAACAATACAGGATGTAAAACACAGAAGATTAATGATCCTCTCAGTGGCACCGTTTGTTTGTTACCATTTCACTTGCAGTTGTTCTGTTGTCCTACTATTCTGTGATTAGGAGTTATGCAGCGATAGAAGGATGATTTATTTTTATGGGAAAGATCGTTCTAAGTAACAGAGGTATTTGGGTGTGTTATTTTATTTTATCAACACTGTGGAAAGGCAGATCCTGCATCCCATAAGCAAGCAACAACAACAAAAAAACAGTTCAAAACCTCTCTGACTGGAGAGGAGCTGCGCATCTGCACCTCCAAGGAGGCCAAAAAGCAGGGACAAAAAACCACTCTTAGTGGGAAAGAGCATTTAAAGTTGTTCAGGTAAACAAGGGGAAGGGTTTTATTTCTTTGCTCTCTGCTTTAAGAAAGGGGAATCCCTCTCATCAGTGAGGGATGAGGACACTCTCGTAAGAACCAAAACTCAGCCAAATCCCAATGGACTTACTCCTGAGTGCCCTTGCAAGGTAGGATATGCAGGACTGCTGCTGCTGGGCCAGCGAAGATAAGGAAGCTCAGGAGTTGGAGGAAGGACTGCTAAAAGGCAAGAGACTTTTAGAATTGGAGAGAGAACATTCCCGCTCTTTCATTGGGAAGTTTTAGTTGCAGAGTCTTTAATATATATTTTTTTGTAAACAAAATACTGATTAACAAACTACATGCCCTCCCAACCCCACGTACATCAAAAAATAGAAAGAGATCTAATCAAATTTCACTGAAGTGCATTTGACTGGTTAATACCGCTTTGAAGTGGTATTCCTTCTTCTTGTACATACCTGCCTCTTCACCAGCTGTTCCACTCCGTGTTTTCTTTCTTCTTCAGAAGTGATAAAAGGGAGGGATGTGCGGACTGGAATCAGCAGTTGGCATATTTTCTCATGGATACTAACCCAGTCGGCTTTCTGATGATCTACATCACTAACAAAATAAGGAAATAATGATATTTTTGTTTACCTGGAAACAATGTAAAGGAAGATTATCACTCGTTGTTTCTTCTGGACTTTCACCACAAGCGTTACTCACAACAGCCGTCACCCCATAATTCCTTAGAACTGTTGAATCATTCAGACTGGAAAAGACCCCCAAGGCCATCACTCCAACCATTAACCCATAAACCATGACCCTAAGTGCCACAGCTCCATGTCTTTTGAGCACTTCCAGGAACGATGACTCCCCCACTTCCCTGGGCAGCCTGTCCTAATGCTCTACAACCCTTTTGGTGAAGGAATTTTTTTTCTGATATCCAACCTAACCCCCCCTGAGTGCAACTCGAGGCCATTTCCTCTTGTCCTGTTGTTGTCTGGGAGAACAGACTGACCCCAGCTTGCTGCAGCCTCCTCTGAGGTAGCTGCGGGGAGCAATGAGGGATGCGGCCCGACGCTCAGCCTGGGGTCAGAGGGACAGGCACGCTTGGTGGGATGTCAGCACACTCCTGTGCATTAAGGCCTTCATTCACAGAGCCCCCCCGCACTCGGCTCCAGCAAACACCTCACTTTCAGCACCAGAGCGGAAAAACCCACCGAAGCAGCCAACCAAACCCCGAGCCCGACTCGTGACACCGGTGAGGTCTGTCCTTAAACGCGACCGCACCGAGAGCCCCGGGGGGTGCAGGCAGCCGGGGCCCCTCACCAGTAATGCGTGAGGCGGCAGCGGGGACACCGCAGCCGCGCCGCCGCCCCGCACAGCTCGCAGCGGCCGGACCGCTCCAGCGTCCCCGACCGCGGTGGCCGCGTTGCCGTGGCGACAGAGCGGCGCTTCCGGCGGAAGTAGGCGGAGGTAGGGCGGGCATGGCGGCGGCGAGGGGCGAAGCGGCGGCGGAGGTGGAGGAGCGCGTGCGGGTCTGGGCGGCAGCGCAGGCGGCGAGCGGGCGGCGCGTGGCGCTGGTGACGTCGGGCGGCACACAGGTGCCGCTGGAGGCGCGGGCCGTGCGCTTCCTGGAGAACTTCAGCAGCGGGCGGCGCGGCGCCGTGTCGGCCGAGCGCTTGGTGAGCGCCGGGTACAGCGTCTGCTTCCTGCACCGCGCGCGTTCCGCCTTCCCCTGGGCCCGCGTGCTGCCGCCGCCCGGCCCCGCGCTGCTCGACGCCCTCCGCCTCACCCCGGGGCCGCCCCCCGGCGTGGCCGCCGACCCCGCCGCCCTGCCCGCCCTGCTGCCCGCCCTCCGCGCCTACCGGCGGGCTGCCGACGCGGGTGCGCTGCTGTCGCTCGAGTTCACCGAGCTGAACGAGTACCTGGCGCTGCTTCGCGCCTCCGCCCGCGCCCTGGCGCCCTTCGGTACGGGTGGGGGCGGCCGAGGGGCTGGGATCGGCGGGAGGGGAATGAGGGAGGCAGCGGGACCCCTGGGCTCCGGGGGGGCCGAGGGACGCGCTCTGTGGGATCCCTGTGCTACGGGGGAAGCCGGACCCCTGCGCTGAAGGGCTGAGCCTGCTTCAGTGAGCGCGTCTAGTGCTGTTCTGAGGCCCCTTTCGGAAGTGTGTATGAGGGGCTCGAGCTCTCACGGTGTGAAGCGGGGTTGGGAGCGCAGCCTGCCGCAGAACGGCAGTGTGGTAGGGCCTGGCTGCTGCATGCAGGCTGCCAGCAGTGGGTGATGGTTGTGTCTCTCGCAGGCTCCAGTGTCATGTTTTACCTGGCAGCTGCCGTGTCTGATTTCTACATCCCTGCCTCAGAGATGCCCGAGCACAAGATCCAGTCCTCAGAGGGGGCCCTGCAGGTGAGGTGCACCTGGGCAAGGCTCCTGCCCGTGCCCCACTGTCCTGTCACGGCTGTGGTGGCGGGGGACTGGCAGTGAGACCTGGGAGAGGTCACGGAGCAGTGGCTCATTGACCAAAAATGTACATTTTCACAATTCATTCCTTAGCATAGGAAAAATATGACCCTACCTGATTCCCAGTGGCAGACCCAGGTGCTAAGAAGTTGGAGAGTAAGAAGGCTATTACTCCTTTTGCTCATTTTTTGTCATATGTATGTTTCACGTGCCCTGAGGAGATGATAGAGGGGTTATGATTTGATAAAGTGCTTGGATTTTGGAGAGCCAAAAACGCTGCATTTTGCAGTTCTGATTCTTTACTTATCTTCCTTTGCTGATGTTTACGTTCTTGGAGTGGACTTTAGCACTTAAATAAGAAAAATAAGCTGGTGCAGTTACTGTGGGCTTGCTTTGTGGCTTAAGAACACCCTGGTTATTGTTAGCAGTAGATGGGTATTTGAATTCAGTTTTGCTGTTGTGCTAGCGGCATTTTACCTTGTTCAGTGAAATCTGACAAAATACCATCCTGAAAATCCTTCCAGTGTAAAATTCATGTGAAGTGAAGGCGGAATTTCCTTAGTCCCCTTGTTTCAATGTTTTCTTTTTCCTGTTGTCTTTCCCCAATGTAGATCACGATGAAGATGGTGCCAAAAATGCTGTCTCCTCTTGTCAAAGAATGGGCTCCGGAGGCTTTTGTTATTTCCTTTAAATTGGAGACGGATCCCTTGATCCTGATCGATAAGTCACGTCAGGCTCTGGAGAAATATCGTCACCAGGTGGTGGTAGCAAATATCCTGGAGTCACGGAGAACCTCTGTTATTATTGTAACCAAAGACTCACAGACTCCATTATCTCTTTCTGAGGAGGAAATAGCTCAAGGCGTGGAAATAGAAGATAAAATAGTGAGCTATCTTCAGGGCCAACATACCTTATTTATTGAGAAGAAAATCTGATGAGCAGCTCTGGATGAAGCAAATTGTACTAGAGAGAATGGAGTTGGAGCAATTCTCCGTCCCAGGTGAATAGAATAATAATCAGTGCAACCCTATGGAGAACGCTGCCGTCCAAAACTCTGCACTTTTCTACCGCTTGGTAATAGTTACTATAGCTTGCTTTAAAAAAAAACAGTAAAGTGCACTGAAATGAAAGCATTCCAAAGGATGGTATTTGTTCTAGTCTGTAAAGAAGGAAAGGTTATATTGTGTTTCTTGTCCCATGCTCTGGGAGAGGGAGAAATGGTGCATATAAAATGTTTTCCTGAATCTGCTTCTTCAGAGTTTCTTTCTGGACGGAAGGAACGGAGCTTTGTGGAAAATGAGGTGCTCAGTCACAGGCTGGAGCAGAAGTGCAGTGCTGACAGTCAGCTGGCATTGACAGGGATGGGGAGATGGCCGGGGCAAGCGGAATGAGAACAGGGCGGTGACGACGCTGGAGGGCAGCTGTTGCTCCGGGATGGATCCCGCGGACCTACACTGTGAGAACTCTGCTCACAAATGCAGTTTGGAGCAACGTGGCAACACCTTCTGCTGTTGTGATTTATTTTATTTGAGCGTATTTCTCTTGACTGTCTGCTGTGAACTGGTACCTGGTGTAGGAGGCGCCCTTGTGAGGCTTCAAGAAGCTGTGGGCTGAGAGGAAAGAGAATAGCTGCGGTGAGCAAAATGGGTTTTTGTCACGGTTCCTTCCAGCAGCCGTTGCGCAGCAGTGGTCTTTCTGTCGTGGGATGGGATGTGGTGGGCTGCGTGCGGCCTGGGGACAGGGAAGGGGGGAGAGGGGGCCCGTGCAGTGCTGCTAGGCCCAAGCTGAGGGAGATAGGCCCGGAGCGCTGTGTGAGGTGACTGAAAGGGACGCTCCAGGCGCTGCCCTCGCGGCCTGCAGGAGCGTTCCTCGGGCTGGGGATCTTCCTGTTTGCTTCCTCAGGGAGTTGTGGGGCGAGGAGCCTGCCGGCACTTGGAGAACTTGGACAAAGGAGCGGGCGGTGCCGTGAGACCCCTCGGTCCGGATTACTCAGGGGCGGGGCATCGGGGCGCCATGGCAACGGGCAGCCACGCGCGCAGCGCCGATTGGCCAGCGTCCGGAAGTCCCGCCCCTAGCCGCTCCCCGAGGGCTGAGTGACGCCTCTGCAGCCAATCGGCGCCGCGCTCTGGGCCGCCCGTTGCCATGGCGCCCCACCGCCCCGCGGCCCGGGCCCGCGCCCGCGCCGCATGGAGGCGGCCGCCGCCGCGCCGGTGAGAGCCCGGGCTCTGCGGGTGGGTGCCGGGTAGGGGGGGAGCGCCGCACGTCGCTCACGGCAGGTCTCGCTTCCCTGCAGGCGGAGGCGCCGGTGCCGGCGGAGGACGTGCGGCGCTGGCTGCAAGCGGAGGGCGCGGACCCCGGCGACCCGGCGGAGGAGCAGCTGAGCCTGGCCTGGCGGCTGCTGCGGCGCGCCGAGGCACGGCTGGGGGACGTGGAGCGGCGGCGGGCCGAGGAACTGAGAGAAGTAAGGGCCGGAGCCCCGGGATGAAGCGCCCGGGCCGCCCTGCGAGAGCTGGTGGGAAAAAGAGATCCTGGAAGCACGGGACAGCAGGGGTTGGAAGGGCCTCACGGACCTGTGTCCCCAGGTGGAACGCTACGTGGGCCACGTCCGCGGCCTGAGCCAGGAGCGGGATGCGGTCATCGCCGAGTGCGAGCGGGACAACGAGCGGCTCGGGCTGGAGCTGGCGCAGCTGCGGCTGCAGCACGGTAATCCTCCCCTTTGCAGCAGGGATGTGGGCAGCGTTCCTGCAGAGCTGGCTTCAGGCTTCACGAGACAAGCGACGTTTGGGCAGAGAGGAACCTGATGAGGTCCAAGAAGAGCAAGTGTAAAGTTCAGCAGCTGCGGAGGAATAACCCCATGCACAGCCCCTGACTTGTACTGACGATGCTGGAGAGGAGCTCTGTGGAGAAGGACCTGGGTGTCCTGGTGGCCAGCAGGGTAACCGTGAGCCACCGGTGTGTCCTCGAGGCCGATGGGACCCCGGGGTGCATAGACACAGAGTGTGGCCAGCAGGGTGAGGGAGGTTCTCCTCCCCTCTGCTCTGCCCTGGGGAGGCCACATCAGGAGCACTGGGCCCAGTGCTGGGCTCCCCAGTTCAAGGCAGGCAGGGATCTGCTGGGGAGAGTCCAGTGGAGGGCTGCAAAGATGGTTGGGGCCTGGAGCATCTCCTGTATGAGGAAAGGCTGAGAGCCCTGGGGCTGTTCAGAGGATCTCATCAATGTTCGTATACATCTACAGGGCAGGTGTCAGATGAATGGTGCCTGGCTCCTTTCAGTGGTGTGCAGGTCATCTGGTCCAACCCTCTGCAATGAGCAGGGACGCCCACAGCTCCATCAGGTGCTTAGAGCTCCTCCAGCCCCTCTCTAGGGATGGGGCACCACCACCTCTCTGCACAGCCCCAGCTCCAAGCTAACTGACAGCAAACTCCTCAGGCAGCCGAGTGCTGAGCTGTGTTTGTGCTGAGGTGGTGAAGCAGCTTTGCCATTGGATTTGGTTTAGACAAGGCCCATAGTTTTAAAGACAGCTTTGAAGGACACTGATGTATTTGCAATGGCGATTAAAATCCTGTAGTTTGTGTTTATTTTAGTGCCATCATTTTGTTTAGAATATAGTCTCTTCCTTTAAATGGTTTGTTTCTCTCTCAAACGTAGGGTTGCTTCATCCTTGACTTAATACCGTTGTCTTTTGCACGCTGAGCACTGCTAATAGCTTGTTGTTACTGTTAGCTCTTTCTTTTGTGCTGTGCCTTATCCTGGGTCTGCAGTGAAGGTGGGGATGAGGAGCGCAGCTGGAACAGTTTCTTTGTTGCATGCGCTTCATTTTGGGGCAAAGAACATAGGAGACAGGGGAAGTTAACTGCTGTTTTGAGAGTTTGTTCTGGGCAGCCAGCAGATCTCAGGGAGTGTGTCTGACAGTGTGACCTTACAGGACAGGTGAGTTTAAGCCCAGTCTGAAAACCTGACTCTTCTGTGGCCCCTGTGGGCTCCTGGAGCTGTTTGCTGCTGCAGCCACTTGCACAGGGCTTTGTAATGATGGAGTGACTTCTTGCAAACATCGCTGTGGTAGAAAACTGTACTGGTTTTTCCCTCATCTTCCCCACCAGGTGGCAGGCAGGAGATGGAAATGTCCCCCGAAGTTCTGCTGGAATTTACTTCTTGGTAGCTCTGCTCTTTTCCACTTTTTTTCTGTTATTTAAGGATTCTCATGGCTGTTTGGCAATGATTAACACTCAAATGAATACTGAGTTCCATGCCCATTACACTGGTGGCTTGCTATTTGTGACCAGGTTGCTACCAGCCCTCCATCCTTGAGAGGATTCTGTGGTTCCACAGTGCTTTGGTGCTGTACAGTGCTTTTATGTACTGAGGGGCAGCTGGAAGGCTGGCGCTTTGCTGTTTCATGCCTTGCAGCAGCTTTGAATTGGAGGCTGTGGAATACCTCTGGAGCTGTGTCCTCGGTCCTTGAATGTTCGTGGCTGCACATCAGCCTTTCCCTCTGAAAGCTCAGACTCAGAAGTGGGTGCTCGAGTTCTCCTTTGTCAGTGCTCACTCCAGCTGGATGTCCGTGGATCTGGACATGATGTGCCCCAGCTGCTTGTAGTTTCTACCACTTTTCTCTTTCCCTTCTGGTTCCTCCCCACCTATCCTTCCTCCTTTACAACGAACACTGCCCATCACTGTCTCTGTGCCTCTGCAGTCTGTTGTGTGGCTGCAGGGTTTGATGCTGTGTCGCTGCTGGTTCCATTCCATTGGCCTCTGCTTTTAGCTCAAGTCTGTGCAAGCCAGCCCAGAGAATTTCTCCCAAGTCCTGTGGGTGTAGGGCAGGCGGGGGGCCTGGAACTAGAGGCTGGCTGTCCTCCAGGTCTCACTGTGCCTCTTGTTTTGTTTTGCTGTTTTTTTTTTTTTTTTTTCTTTAGGAGGGACAAGATGATACTGCAGATCAGGCTTTATCAAAACAGGGCTGGAGAAGGGGTCTTAAGAAAAGGAAGACCCTATCTTAATGGGATTGTTAAACAAAAATCTGAGTAAGGCGAGTCCAGAGGATTTGGCCTGGAGAATCACTGTAGCCATGCCTGGTTTTATGTTGAGCTATTGATGTGGCTTTACCTCATTTGGTACCTCTGCCCAGAGAGAAATTTTTCCTGTCCTCGAGGCAGTTCATAATCCATTTCTGATGGTTCTCATCTCGTGTGCTTCAGTGTTTTTGGAGGGTAGATCGATAACTCGTGCACTGAATTACCAAAGCTTTTATGAAAAACAAATGTGCCAGTGGTAAAACACAATGCAGTTGAGGCCTACAGTGATTTAAGAGTGAAACAAAAAGAATAGTTGCAGCCTGTTCGTTATAAGAGCTGTATTGCTGACGTGTAGGCAACATGGGTGAGAGGATGAAGCTCCTGTTGTGGGTGTGATAGCTGTGAATTGCTTGTCCCTGTGTGGCAGGGAGAGAAACCCTGCAAGAGCAATGTGGCTTTGCAAATAGAAAACCTGCTTCCAAAGTGGTGGTGCAGTGGTTGCTTGCTCATGGGAATGTGTCAGTGCACTGCTATGACATTGGTCCTAGAAGATGTTTGCTGTCCTCAAACACGGATATGGTAGAGAAGGGTTTTGTGGGATGCTGGTGAGAGATCAGGAGGCTTCTACAAGCAGCAGTCTGTGTTAAATACAGCAGACTGCCCTCATCCTCCCAAATCTGCCTTTCTCTTCAGCGTGTGCAAAACGTCTAGATCCTCTTGCCACAAACTAAATCATGTAGTGTTATTTTTGCAGATTGGATGGAAGGCAAATACCTTCAAGCAAAACTGGCAGCGTAGAAGCAGTGGTAGTAGCTCAGAGCTGTCAGTCCCTTTGACCTGCTGTCCTGTTGCTGGCTGTACGCAGAGCAGCTTTCAGAGGAACCGTAACCCTGACTGGGAGCAGGTGGGATTTGGCAAAGCCATGGCAGGAATCTGTAGGGCACGTTGGGTGTTAGATGGGCTTTTAGCTTCAGTGTGAGCTGTGGACTCTTCCTAATGCGTATGGAGCAAGGGGTGAATTCTTTCTTCAATTGCAGAATGCAATATTTTGCGGTTTGCTTCAAAGAGAGAAGCAGCAAGTGAGCTGTGTTTGACCTCTTTGTTGAATAAGCTGCAATTTGTAACCACAGGGAGGGCGAAGGGGAAACCGCAGGGTGTTTTCCATTCATAGGCCTGGATAGAGCCAGCTGCAAAATGCAGAGTGGAAACATGCCATTGATCTGAGCCGTAGGGTGTGATTGCGCTGGGTCCCCGTTAAACCCAGTGTGTGGGAGTGTGGAGCAGACTTATCCAGAGCAGTAAACCTTTCCTGTGTGAGAGTACAAGAAATGTTTGCTTCACTTCCAATGTTCAGCTCTTTAAGCAGTGAAACAGTGTGAATATCCCTCCTTCCTCCACACAAACCCACAGCTCCCCTTGATTCCATCTGGTGTCACGTGTCAATTTTTATAATGTAGTTTGGGCTAGAAATTGGGAGAGATGTTTTTTTTTTCCATATTCATCAAATTACTGGAGCAAAAGTGATTGCGAGGCTGATGAGAAATGAGCAGTAAAGCCAGTTATGGTCATATACACCACAGTGCTTAGCTGTAACCAAGCACCAGCTTCTCTTGGGAATGCCATTGCATTCCATTTGCTTTGAAAGCCATTGAATCCTGAACTCTTCCCCAGTGCAGAGTCTTCTTAGCTGTAACTTTGGGAGAAATTGTGAAGAGCTGGCAGTTTGATTCTAAAAGGGATTTTTACACCCTTAATCCTCCAAGAGAGGCCTTGGAGGAGGTCTGTTACTAGAAGCAGTCATCAGCCTGTGGGATTAGAGCTGGTTTTGCTGGAATGTGCATGGGGGGAAAAAAAAGTGCTGTTCAGATCTACCTCCTCACCACACACTGAGTGATAGGGGATTTTGTCTGTTCTTTCAAGGAAAATGTTTGTGATTGCCTGCCCCTCTGTTTCATTTATCTCAAGGCCTTTTTAATCTGTTGTTTAGTTCCCACCAAACTGTGTTAGGGGGTAAGAGGCTCAAGGATAATGAGGTTGGTGAAGCTGAGCTGTTGGGTAGAGGGAAATGGCCAGAATAACTCGCTCCTCTTAAAGGCGAGAGAACTCAGGTTCAGCAGGTCCTATCTCTTGCTTGACAGGCAAGGTAGTGGGTGTTGTGAACAGGAGCATCAGGACCAGGGGGATTAGGGCTGACATAATAGGTCAGAGCAGGCGACAGGAGGGAGCGAGGGATCTGGAAAGCAGGTGGAGAGATTAAAAGTTCTATGAGCTGTTGTGTAGGGTTCTGGGAGAAACTGGGGCTGTTGCAAAAGGGAGCGCTTAGGGGAACTGGGATGAGATCTGCAAGGGGTCAATCAGGCTTACTTTCTTCCTTTGCTCACGGAAAGCCTTGCCTTGCAGAAGCCCAGGTCAAGGAGGTCCAGGAGATGCTGGAACAGGAAGGCTTGTCCGAAATAGCTCACAGTAATGCCAGCGAACAGATCGCTTATTTACTGGTGGAAAGAACAGCACTGCTGGAGAAACTGGAGGTCGCAGATCAGAAGTTGAACTCGCACAGCTGCGTAGACAGGCTGTGTGCTGCGCAGCTTCAGGTATGCCCTGCTTCAGCTGCTTGGGCTGATAGAAAGCGTGCTGAGGAAAAGGATGGTTTTGTGCTCACTTCTTTTTAAGTAAAAATTATTCTATCTGCAGATTCTTCATGCTCATGTTGTTTTTTTTTTTTAGTAGGTTTTCACACTTGTGTGTTTACGCTTGATTTGCTCTCACATCTTGCACAGGGATAATGAGCAAGGTTATTTTATTTCTGGTTGGAGGGTCCCTCCCTCGCTGTTGTGGGGTTGGTTGTCAATTCTGGTACAATAGCACCTTCAGATGTATCTTCTTCGGAATCAAAGAAACCAGCAAGGGTCAGTTCCCTGAGGTGCTGCCTCCCAGTCCTCCATAGAAAATGTCTCTCTGCAAATCCCAAATGAGCTACCTGTGACTGTCTTGCCACTTGATACAAACGATTGCAGAAAACTGACCATTTTTCTGGTGAAGCATTGTAATAGAACCCCAGCGTTGTTAGGAGGAAGCAAAGCTGTAAGTTCTCAGTGAAATGCCAGTTAACCACACCTGCCACTGGGCATTTACCCACCGTGATCAGATCCACTCTTCCTTCAGTACAGCAGCAGAGTAAGAGAAATAGAGCCAGGTCAACTGAAGGATGCAGATGCTTCCAAGTCTCATGTTGAATCCAGACCATCCTGCATGGAGCTCATGCTTCTGAAGATGCAGCTGATGCACTTACCCTGTTAGGTGTAAGTGGAGGTTCCATCCATCGTTTTAAAGAGCAAGCAGGCAAGGAGCATGACTGCAAGCAGGGGTGAGAGCTAGAACAGAAATCCTGCTTTCTCCTCCTGCTCTTGTTCCTTCTTGCACCTTAATTCACCCTGGGGCTGAATGCTCTCCCCAGCTGGCTGCATAGTCGTGCATTCCAACTGCTGTTGTGACCTACACTTTCTGCAGCAACAGGTTCTCCTTGCTGTCCTCTCTCAGGACCATTCATTCCTCCTGTAGTGATCATGTAACAAGACAGGCCTTGACTCCTGGGTAAAAGTGTTTAGAAGAATGAGACTTGGAAAGGAAAATGTATCAACTGCATGATCATAACAGATCGTGATGTTAATGCTGCTCATTGGTAGTCAAACAAAATTCCCTGCAGTTTGTAAACTGGGTGCTTTTCTTTCTGTGTTCTTAAAACCAGGAGGCCTACTTGTAAGGAGAACAGTTTCTCTAAAGCAACTTGGTTTTTCTCCTGTAATGATGTTATTGGTGTTCATGCTTCTAAGCTAGAAACTGTTATTAAGCACTCTGCTCTTCTTGGTAGCATCACACTTGTTCTACAGAATCATTAGAGTCACAGCAGTGTTTCAAGGTAATAGAGTAACAAGAGCAATTAACCTTTTAACTGGAACGTGTAATCTTTCTAATCCTCAAAAGAGCTGCTGCATGCTTGTTCACTGTTATGCTGGAAGTCCAGAAAGTCTTCGTATGAACATGCATTTTTGTGTAGCTGTCTCTGATATATGTGAAGGATTTTCACAGGGATGTGAGATATCTGGTTGGAACTTGCTCTTTATAAGGTATAATTATAATGCCCTCCTAATCAAGGTATGTTAAAACTGAAAATGCAACGTGCTAGTGTCCAGGGATGCATAGCAACATGCTTTCTTGTGGTGCTGATTTATTAAAATCTCTTTCTCACATTCATCAGGAGTTAGAAGATGAACTCCAGCAACGGTGTGAACCCATGCAGCGTACTGAAGATGCACTAAATGAGGTAATACATTTACATATTTGATTGCTGGTGGCATGGCATGTAGGTGAGATTTCAGGCAGTGGGTCTGCTCTTCAGCACGCTGTGAGGTTACTTAGAGATTTTTGCTTATGAGATGTGAGTGAGCTTGGAAATGCAGCCACTGCAATCATGTCAGCTTGGTGCTACTTGATGAATTCCTTTGTTTCAAGGGGGAAAAAACAGAGCTCTGTAGGAAACAGCCATGGCACACTGTTTGATGTCTGCGTTTTGGCATGTGTCCCTCACAGCATGCCTTTGCAAGCTCCCCTGTTTTCTGTTTGTGTTGCCACCTCTGTTCCAGGTCAGGAGGAGCTCGGAGGGGGCATCTGTGGTCACTGCAAGAGTCATCTCATTTCCATTGCAGCACTAGCTTGTGTGTTTCAGCCCTACAGGGAAGAGCTGGAGAGGGAACGGGCGTCACGTGTAAAAGTAGAACGAGACCTGGATGAGGCCACACAGAGGCTGCTGATGGCTCACGAAACGATCCGGAGGCTGACAGACGAGCTGGCTGCACGGGGAAAGGAGCAGAGCAAAATAGGTAAGTGCTCCTCTTGTGGCTGCGTGCCACTCCTCGTTACTAGATGGCATTTAGCCCAGCCCTGTTTACCGTAAGCCTTACACTTCTTACATAGGACAGTTGGAGAAAGGCTCTCCTGCTTGTAATGTGAAAAAAACCAGCATCAGATGTTACCTCGGTGATGAGGAAACCTGAATGCAGCTGGTAAATGCAGTCAGGATGAAACCCCGTTTTCTGGATGTGATACCTAAAGCCAGGTGCTTCACTGCTGCCTATCGCAGGAGTCCCCCCTGGCAAAACACTGGCCCCTAGATGTTTTTCTCTGGGCTACTCTAGTTGTCCCCAGCTCTGTGATAGGGAATGTCAGTGGCGAGCACCATTTGCAGTGATTATCTCACTCAAGGAGACCGGCTGCACCTGGGCAGGGCTGATGTGAGCATCACAGATCACGGCGCTAACCTCGCAGCTTTCACAACATTCAGTTGTGTCCTTAACCCTCCTCGCCAGCCTCTAAACCCAAAGTTACAGCTTTTTAATCACAGGCATTGAAACGAGCACTCTGCTGTTATCTGCTCTGTGTATCGATTGATACGCGTGCGTCTGTGGGCACAGTGCATTGTGTGCTGCAGCCTCCAAACGGCACTGCTTCCCCAGGTTTTGGACAGGATGCAGCGTGACTCTTCTCAGTGGATCTCCCTAAGTATCAAATGAATCTAAGGCTTTCCAAACTGTGAGTAAGGGTTTGGTGCTCTCTACGTCTGTGTGGTTTATTGTGCTATATTAGAGTGCAAGATGAGTGAGTTCTCCTGACGCTGCCTATCTGCATGCCATCTCTTCCCTATAAACTGCAGAGCTATGAATGAAGACATTATTTTAATAGAAACAAAATCTCTGATCTTCGGTAAAACTCCACTGAAGTGGCATATTTTGGTTCAACAAAAACTTGCAGCAGCCTGCTTGTGTTAATGGGAAAGTACAAGACTGCTCCTGGCTGGTTTGTAGCCCTGCTATTGAGTGTTTGGTGATGGAGATTAGAGATTTTAAATCACGTGCAGTGGTTTAGCTGCCTGCCTCTTAAATGGCTCTAAGTTTTCTTTCAATTTCATATTTAACAGAGAAGTACATCAAAAATGCTGCTGAGTTTTGTGTTCAGAAACATGTGACCACAGCAAAATTGCCTTTGTTATTCTTGTAGGAGCTGCCTCGTGGTCAGTGTTGCAAGTGTCTGGGAGCCAGGGAGAAGGCATGGACGAATGGAGACAAGGTGGTAAGTCACCCAATTCACAAGCAGAGGAGATCCAAAACCATCTTAAGGCTTTCCTTAGTAATAAACAGGCTTTTTGGCCAAATGAATGCTTTGGTAGAAGGCTTTTCATGTTCTTTTTTTTTTTTTCATCTTAAATTACAGAAAGTGAAAATCCAGTTGCGCAATCCTTGCTTGAAGTGGGATTTGAGGTTGTGGTTGGGTTTTGTGTGGGTTTTTTTGTTGTTGTTTTTGCCAGATTGGAACCAAGATACTGGGTACGGTTTTAGTTTTGCCTGACAAAAAGCCAAGTTTAAGCTGAAAAGGGAAAAACCTTTGTTCATTCCTTTAAGGAAAACTAGTTTCCCACTGGTTATAATTAGGAATAGCAGACCAGTGCACAAGCACTTTGTAGACCTATTGCTATCAGTGTGCTCCTAATACAGACATCTTCCTATTTATTGCAGGCAAAATACTGGTCTGTGTTAATTCATGATGGTTACATATGCTTATTGATTCAGACTTACATGGCCATAACTTTTGCTCTACTCATCATGTCCTAAATATCAATACATTAACACTGTGGTTCTCTTTCTGCTCATAGCAAATTGTGAATGTTATGCTGGAAGCTGGAAGTTTTCACTTATAAGGAAACTTCTTCCAAACTGTTTTACTCTGAAGTACGTTTTGTGGACAGACACCAGATCTGTCCATGCTGCTGATTCAGGCTGTAACTTGAAATACAGCATAGCTCACGTGTGCGTGGCGGATGGTCAGGGGAGTAGAACTTGAGACTGCTGTGCTCCTGCAGTAAGCGCAGCATGGCTCAGTAGTGCTGGTATCGAACCTGGATCTCCAGAATCATAAACCTCTATCTGAATGAGAGAACTGTGCTCCCACATGCATCTCTCTGCACTCTGCTGTCACACACCTGCGCATAAGGGCAATGCAGTTTCAGAAATTCATGTGGTAGCTCCGCTCTGAGCTTGGTGGAGGTCAAGGGCTGAGGCTGTTAGAGCTGGTGACCAGTCCGTGTGCTGTGTCCAGACAGGACGGAGCTGCAGAAGGCCATGGAGCACAACAGCAGGCTGGACAAGGAAATTCTGGCGCTGCGTGCCCGGGTCCAAACGCTCGACTTGGAAAGAAAAACGTTCCTCGATCTGGTGAGTACCCATCCTGTCCTGGCTTGTTCTCTGGCTCAGCAGGCTGCTGACAGCTGGCAGTCCTGGGCTAGTTCCTGATGCTCAGCTGTGCTCCTTTCCCTGCCCTGCCTCTGTGTTTTCCCTCTCTTTGCTGTGATTCTTTCCAGAACTGCAGTTCTGATGTCACGTGCCTCATAAACATCTTAAGTCAATGTCATTACTCTTAGTTAAGTGGCTCACATAGTAAGATTAGAATTCTCTGAATGCAGCTATCTTTCTCAACAGAACAGTTCCTTAGCGAGATGGCCAATGAGGAGTAAATATTAAAACCTCTAATTTGGCACAAGTTTTGACTCTGTACAATTTCTTTGTATTAGTCCTTCACCAGCCTACAGCTGGTTCTCAGTAGTCTCTAATTACTTCTGCCATCCCACATCTTGCTGTTCTCTTGGATTAAAGCTAGCAGTTTTAAAATAACATAAGTATCATTGAGAATATTCTGCTCATCTCTTTCAAATAGTATCAAGGACTTACTTTCTTGAGCGAGATTTATTCACATTTGAGGACTTGAAACTTTTAGTATGTAGTTCTGCTCCTTGCATTCAAAACACGTTGATCTTGGTGTTGTGTTATTATCTAAAACCTGGATTTACAGGACAGTCTGTGCTGCACATGCACACATACGTATATGGATAATAGAGATTGTCTTATCCATGCAAAAAAGAAACGTAGCTAGACTGAGATCACTTCCAACCAAACATGTTGTTAAGTTAAAATTTAAGTGTCTTTATTCCTTAGGAAGAAGTGATTTAGCTGTTGATGTAGTAGTTAGAAAGCTGTCATTCTAATCTGTAAAAGCTGCAAGCATACTTTGTTATGAGCCACGGGAGCTGTGCATCCTGTAGTCGTGTTTCTGCCTGAGAGAAGCGTGGGCAGTGGGTGAGGTGCAGGCTGACCTCTTATTGCTTTTACTTCTCTGGTGTGAGGCTGCCTGGCAGTACCAGCCGTGTGATCTCAGCCAATTCCTCAAGCTGAGCAATTAATATTAATAAATCTTCAGTTTATCAGCTTGAGAAGGATCTTAATTCTATAAGACAGGGAGATGAACATCCACCAAAAGTACAGGTGTTTTTATTTTATTTTGAAGGTTGAACAGCTCAAAGAGGAGATCAGCGAGTATCAAAAGGGTGAGAAACAAGGATTCCCGCTGCCCGCACCAGCCAAGACTGAAGAAGTTGCAGCTTGCTCTCTGCAGGTATTTTCAAGTGCCTTTTGTTTGCAAATCCTTTCTGTGTATGTGTAGACGTGTAGAGCACATCTGTTGGTGTAAGCTAATACCCACTGCTGCCTTCGTAACTGTTAATGGTCTGGGAGGTTCTACTCTTATGGCTGGTGGATTATCTTAACACAGGCTGATGTAGCTCGTGTCCCATTCATTTGTTAGAGACTTGGGCAGCTTTAGAATCACATCATGCCAAGGTCATCACATCATGTCATGCTAAATTCTCTTTTTTTTTTTTTTGTACCCAGGGCACGAAGGATGAAGGGAGGGCTGAAGGGGATTTTATTACAGACAAAGCTGGCTCAGATCAAGAAGACAGATGTCAGGGTAGTGAAACTCTTCATAAAAGGTTTGTAGTGTAGAAATTCTTAATATGTTGTCTTTTTGTAGTGGCTTATTTTGTATTCTGGTTGCTGCTCCACTGTCCTGTGGTGTGCGTTTAAGTATCGGGTTCTTTAGAATATTCTTTGGTGCCAGCTTTGTTTCTTTCTTTTCAAATTAGAAAGTTTGGAGGTAATGCAGTCCTGAGTGGGTGTGTATCAAGAATGCAGGCTGTTCGCTGGCGCTTTCTCCTGCTTTTTGCTTTCCTAAATGAGTAGGTGTTGGGCTTTTGTGGCTCCCTGCAGGCAGAAGTGTTGTTTTTGAAATTGTTTTGTTGCTGGGAGGATTTTCTCTGGATTTGATTGCTGTCCAGGGGATGTACCAAGGCACTTGGCTTCCAGACTTAAATATGTAAACTGGGATTTTTAGGGGAAGACAAAGCTTCATTCTCGAGTGGCCTGCTCAGGATGTGCTGCTGCTAAGTCTCTTCTAAGAGCTTCAAGGAGGAAAAGATTGCCTGATCCCATCCCACACAGCAGTTCCAGTCTTGGTGGTGTTTGTCATTGGTGTGCAGGTGCCGAGAGGTGATTGAAAACATTGAGGGCAGGAACTCACAGCTCCTTCACAAGCTCCAGAAACTTGAGCAGGAGCACGAGGATTTGGTTGAGCGCAATGAAGAGCTGGAATCAATTCTGGGAGAGACGCAGATCCAAACAAAGCAGGACAAGGAACAGTTTGAGAGTGAGGTGGAGGGGCTTCACCGGAAAGTAAGTAAGGAATGGAAGAAATGCTGTTTGGTTTTGTTTAATTCTAGCTGCTTGTCTCTCTGCATATCGATTGGTAAAATAAAATGATGCTTGACCTAAAGCTGCATGCTGCTTTGTTGAGTTTGACAAGAAACACAACTTGCAAAGTCTGTCAGTCATATAAAATTGGCACTTGCTGGGAGGTATGCGTACCCCTAAGGAAGTACAGCAGCATTGTCTTTTCCAACTTCTATTCTCCCTTTTTGGCACTTGAGCAAGCACTGTTAATGAGCCAATTTGTTGTCCTGCACCCACAAGACCAGGCAACACTCCCTTCACAAGCAGCCCTTCAGCATATGTGGGCTGTGCACCCTTCAGTTTCTTGTCTGAGCCAAAGCAAAGCCTTTGTGATTCAAATTTGAATTGCATCATGTTTCCTCTGAAGCTATTTCCTTTGAGCCTCTTGTATCTTGGAAGCATTTATTTCCCCTGGGAGGCTGTCCCAGATAGCATCAGTGCTCCTGCCAGACTTCCACATCAGTCTCCTTGAGGAGCTGCATTTCCACCTTGGATGGCTGTTTCTGCTGAAGAGCAAGTTCCAGTGAGCCAGGAGTCCTCTTGGGGCTCAGAAGAGACAAGGGATTTTTCTGATAGAAGGTTGTGATAGAAGGCCTGGCTTTGGCTTCAATCTCCATTCCCTCTCCAGACCTGCCTAAAAGAAGAAATTGGTCACTGTTGGGTACTGGTGCCACCTGATCTGAAGAAAGATCATTAAGTAAGTGTGCTGGTGATGAAAGGCTGCACTTTTGACATCTCCTGGAGCACAGCATCTTGGACACCTGTCAGCAGCAAACACCTCTCAGCTGCAAACACTGAGGCACTTGGGAGTATGGGGGCCAGGATCTGTGTTGTCTGGGGACATCCTTGCTGAAACTATTGAATTTGAGAGGACAGTGAGTTTTCCTCATCGCTTCTTCTCTCATTCTGCAGCATCTGCTGTTGAATGGAGCAGAGATGGCTGGACACGTTTTTTTGAAGAGCTGTAATAAACCAATGTGTTTGGAGAAGCTCTGCTCTGCCTTGAGCAAGAGGTGATCTCAGTAGTGTCTTCCTAATGTGTCCTATTTGGTTTTGGGCACCCTCAAAATGAGGGCAATCTGGGCCTTTTCCTGTTAGTAGGACAAGGCTGTTCAAAGAATCCTTTGACTTTAGGAAGGTAACAGAGTCTTTATTGCCACTTATTTGCACGTGACCATCTGCGAGCCTTTAGAACACTGTCATTCTGGAGCACCATGATGTTTATCTGGTTTACCAGAGCCTTGGTGATGCTAGAGGCCTCCTTGCAAGACCTGCTGAGCCATCTCCATTCACATCTTGAGTGTGGATTAAATGATTGGTGAAGCTTCTCAGCCCGAGACTGCCTTCGTTGGAGTGGTCTTTAGCCCTGATGTGATGAGGGCTCCGTCCTTCTGGGGTGGCTTTGTGAGGAGCACCACTGCACAGCGTTTGTGGAGTGTTGCTTACCAGGGCATACAGTCCACCCCAACCGGGGCAGCTGAACAGCTCTAAGGACAGGTCCTCTCCTCTAGTCTCTAGCCAGAGAGAGCAGAGGAAGCCAGAAAACATTTTTTCTTCTAGATGGATAGGGAGTAGAGAAGCTTCACCCCCAAAAAAGACTTCCAGTTTCTTTTGGTTGGCTGAAGGTCTTGCTGCTTGGCCAAGAGTTCTTCCTCCCTTGGGCTGAGCAGCCCTGTCCCCTCTGTCTGAGGCCAGGAGATGTTCTATGGAGCTTCCAAGAGGCCAAGGAGATGCAAGGTTACAAATGGCAGTGGAGGAGAGGGCTGCAGGATGGAAGAGGAAGGTTAAACCTTGGCTAGATCCGGTGTCTGCTCAGAGAGAGTGCAGCAGAGCTGCGTTATTCATCTCTCAGTCTTTTGGGTACCTTGGCTGTAATGAGGGAAGAGCTGCACAAAGGCGAGTGCACTGGAGCCTGGAGAAAGCAGCACCCCTGGCTGTTTGCCAGGCTGCACCGTGTGAAAAGAACTTGGGAATCTTTTTTATTTTGGCACACCTACCAAAGTCCTGGCTGCATAGGTTGCTAACACAGAATGAGGACACGAAGGTACAATGTGAGTATTGTTATGCCTTTAGCTTACCCGCCCAGCTTAAATACTGAAAAGTTAATGGCTTGGAGGAAAAATAAGCTAAATAATAGAGATATATAGCTTGTATCAGCTTCGTGAGCAAAGGCTGGAGGGGGCTGAGGGGGGGAGGTTTGCTTTGTTCCTGAGATCCTTTCCACAGCTCCAAAGTCTTGTTAGAGCTGCAGGCTGTCATCTGGTAATGGAAGGGGGTTTCTGTATGAGCCATGAGTGTTTCGCCCCACTGGGTTGCTGTTAACTCCTGGCTTGGTAAAATTAGAAAACAGGCTCGCTTGGCCTTTGAAACAGCAGGATGAAAGGTCTGAGCTGGAACCAGCCTGCCTTGGCAGCAGTCCACATCCACCCCTACTCCTCACTTCCAAATGTGGGATTTGTTCTGAAGTTGCTACATTCACTGCCTTTTGCAAGGGGTGGTTTGGCTTTAACCTGTGGTTTGTGTATGTTAAGATCACGAGTTTAGAGACGGAATTGCTTGAAGTGCAGAAGAACAAAACTGAGATGAGTGGGGAAGAGCAGGCATCCAATGGAGCACAGGAGATGCAAGAGGTAAGGGGTTTTCTTTAGGAAACATGTCATTTTGTTTGGAAATGTATTAAATGAGCATGTGAATGCTCTTTATCGATTTCTTCTGAGAATTTGTACCCTATCAGCTCATGCCAGGCAGATAGCTGCTTTCCTCCAAAGACATCCAACATGCTAATCTTCTATTCACGATAGCTCGTTCCTGTGAGTGCTCTCTTAGGAGATTTTCTTGCCTTCAGCACTGTAAGCTGAGGAGTATGCTGGCTTCCTTGTGAGGGGTGAAAGGTTTACACCTGTAGAGGAATATCAAGACCTGAAGTTCTGTAACTTGACAGCCAGCCAGTGGGGTCTGCAGGTTTCTTTGTGGGGAAGTCAGAGCTTGGAGCATGTGGGAAATTGACATGCCCAGACATCCTGCATCAGGTGAATGCTCCAGAAGTGTCCAGCCAGCTCGAGGCATAAGATGCAGGAGTCCTGCTGGCAGTTTTGGAGAGCCATTTTTCTCAGCCTCATCTTTCTAGGAAACTGAGTTTCTGCAGTTTGTTTATATTTTGCTAGAAAGAATGATGCTGTGGAAGTGACTCTTGGTCTCACTTGTTCCAGATGCTGCAAAGCTGTCAGGAAACAATAGAAAAGTTGGGAAGTCAGCTGGGAGAGCGCAGAGAATGGAGAAAACAACTTGCATCTGAACTTGAGATGTTAAGAGAAGATCTGAAGGCTGAGAAGAAGGTACTGGGCAGCCAGATGTGTATCAGCCACAGGACTGTGCTGCTCTCCTAGGAAGAATGCTGTGAATGTTCTCGTTTAGGAAGGGGACAGTGCTCTTCCAGGAGGAACTGCAGGCACTTCCTGAAGTGGAACTCCCTGCAGGGGAGAGATGCCTTTGTGACTCCATAAAATATCCACAGTTGCCCTTCAGTGGTGTTGCTTGAATTCTCCTGACCCATTTCTCTAGTCCAGCAGGTTTCAAAGCTTTTTTTTTTTTTTTTTTGTTTTAAATCCAGCTGCTTTAAGGGGACCGTCTCTAACTCCAAAGCGCTGCTCCTATTGCTGAGAGCTTCAGGGTACACTTCACCCCACGTTGACTGAGGAGCTAGGCACAGGCAGGTTAGGTGCTGAAAAGCAGGCTGAAAACTTCTAAGAGCTGCAGATCTGCAGCCTGCATCAGACAGAACATAGGACCTGTGGGAGGCTGGCAAGGTGTGGTGGTGGTGTCATCTATTATAAAGGATGTTTTTCCTTCCCTGGGTGACCTTAAACCAGCTGTGAGTCATAATTGCTTCGTTAAACATAAATAGAAACCAGTGGATGTCTGAACTTTGGTGGCCCTGCACATGCACCACAGCCTCACTGGAAGAACGGTGTCGTCTAGGTGGCAGCTCTTTTCTAGTGCTGTTAGACAACACGTTAATGTCACAAAAGTTCACCTTACATACCAGGCCTTGCTGAGAACTAGGTTAAGAAGTGGCTGGGTCAGTCTGTATATGAAGGTATGGAAGGAGTTGTCAGGTTTGGGGATGATGGGAAGAGCAAGAGGAGCCACTCTAAACTCTGCATCCCAGTAGTTCCATCCACTCATCATCTAGGGACCTTGTGATGAAAGTCATCTGTCCTTGTAAGTTTGGTTGTGGTTCTGCTTAAGCTGCAGAGGAAACTGTTTCTCTGTCAAAGGGATGATGGAGTGAAATCCAATGGCCTGTGTTAGGCTGGCAGGTAGTAAGTGTTTTTAAAATAGAAAATTTGCATGTGTTTGGTAGGGCCCTTGACTTTATAACTGCATTAAATTCTTTTTTTTTAAAAAAAAAAAAGTATTGGGAGAAATCATTTTCCAGGAGGGTACTGGAAGTGAGCTTGGCATGAATGCCTGGGCTGTCCTGGTTAATACACACCTGGATGTCAAGAATTTAGGCTGTTCAGTGTTGTGTTTGTCAGATGCTCAAAACACAGTAAATTGGGCAGTACTCTTGTTCTTGTAGGTTTTAATAATGGCTATGTAAGTAGTGTTTCAGGAACTGATGCTCCACAAAGAGCACTTACATTTATTAGAACTCATTTTTTTCCCTCGGTTTTAAGAGATTTCTGGACATTGCAGAGGAGAAAGCTCTTTCTCTAAATTAAATTGATAACTCCTTTCTTCAACAGGGCTTGCCTAACACAAAACCAGAGCTTAGAAGCCAGAGTGTCCAAAGAACATCAGTGAGCAGAGATTTCATTAATGCTTCCCATGAGAAGCTGCAAAAAGATAATGCTCTACTAGATGCAGAGGTGAGACGTGTAAAGGAATCACGGTCGTTCTCATGTCTGATGCAGGTAGAAGCTGCATGTCTGACTTGCTCAATATAAATGCATCTGTGTGTGGATGAGACCTGGAATCAAAATATTGGCACTAGTATACACTCAAAAAGCATTTGCCTTGGATTTGGTCTCACCAGTGCTTAGCAGATAACACCAGACTAGGCAGATGCTTGTTCCAATCCAGCTGAGAGTTTGTGTACTTATGTGTTCTTCATCCCTTCTTTTCTCACCCCTTCTGCTTCCTATGCACGTTTGTTCTGTGTCCTGGGTCTGTCAGTGCCAGGTGTTAAGGCAGAGATGATGTTGGAAATGGAGGGCAGCCATCCTCAGCAAGCTGGTTCGGGTTGATTTGGGTGGAGGAATACATACCTTGTACTTCTGCTGTTTTTCTGCGAGCTGTTAGTTTTGTAAAGAAATAGACACGCAACATAAAGCACTGAGAACTACAGATAGCCAGCGGGAGGGTGAAATCAGATAAAGCAGTGGGATTTGGTGATAGCTGACACGCAGCTGCCTCCCTCACAGACCTGTATGCGTGACTTCAAGGGCTGAGAGCTGCAGAATGGCAGGCCTTTTCTTGGCAGAGTCTCCAGGCTGTCTTACGCTGTTCAAAATATTTCAGTGAGACCAAAGAAAATCAGTGGCTGTGTTTTCTGACCTTGCAGGTCTCCGAGCTTGTCCGAGAAAATGAGCAGGTTGACAAACTTAAGCAGCAACGGGAAGATGTGTGTACAGATGGAAAGACGTATGAAGAGCAGATGGCTAAAGTCGTGTTCTTGGAAGAGCAGATCCGGAACTTGACGGATGAACAAGAACAACTCTGGTAAACCCTAACAAGGGCTGTGGTGCCTTCTGCCACTCACCTTTGCTGGCTGATGGTTTAGTCTTTGAAAAAATTCGTGCCCTGTTTCTTCTGGAAGGAATGGCCACAGCCTTTTGTGTCTTTCTAAGGTAGCGGGTAATCAGCTCTCTGTAGAGTTTTGGTCAGTAAGCACTTCCCTCAGCAAAACCAGGGTAAGATGTAAGTTAGCTCAGTGGGGCATGCAGTTTGGAACAGGATAAGTCATGGATGGCGTAGAGGGGATGTGAGCTCCTATTTCCATACAGCAGATCACTGTGTGAGTGCTCCTGCGCTCCTTGTGAGTCCAGCTAACGTGGACCCACGCGAGTGCTTCTTTACCCAGTAGTTAACCTAGTAATGAATGACTGGGAACTCACCCTTTGGATACACGTCTGTTGTGCATTGGCGTCCGAGGGAGCCTGATCCTTAGCCAGAACTGATAGACCCGGGATTAAATCCCCTTTGAAGCCTCCAGAGAGCCTTGGGTATTGCCCAGAGCCCTTCACAGGGTTCTCATATCCCTGCTTTTCCCCTCAGAGACTGTTTTCCCTTGGATGTGTATAGTTACCTCGTTCCTTTGCTATTTCTTCTTCAAGTTCTGAATTACTAGAAAGCAACAAGAAGAGGGAGGAGCTAGAAAAGCAGCTGAAGGAAAGCAATGAAGAAAAACAGTTGTTGCTGGAAGAAATTGCCCAGCTAAAGCAAGATATCCTGACTACCAGGGAGCAGCGTGACAGCACGTTTGAAGAGGCCTTGAGGATGAATCGAGGCACGGTTCATAGAGACAGCAGGTTTCTTATGTCACAGAGCTCTGCAGGCGGTTTAGATGGGAGCATCAAACAGGTATGGGCAGCTTTGCCATCTGCACTGTACTTTTTTTCACTAATTTAGTGGCAAAATTGGACTGGAAGCCAGTCCTTGAAGTGCTGCAGGATTGACATAAAGGGAGAGCTGGGAGACTGACTTCCTCGGGTATCATGCTTGGGAATGTGCAGTGACATCATGTCCCTCTGTCACGTTTTTAGACATAATGGGAAGAAGAGATTTTGAAGACACTCGGGACTGAGAGTTTTAAGATAAGCAAGGATTATATGCAGGGGTTTGGAAGACAGCTGAGGACAAGAGGGCCTGCAGGCAGAAGTGAAAGCGGAAAAGAGAGACTCGGAGCTGATGCCAAGACGCGCCCCATCTGTACAGTCAGAGCAGTTTGTGACAGCAAAGAAAAGCATGTGGTTTGCCAAAGCAAGTTAGAACATGTAGGGAGGGTGCTGAAGGGAATCCTCGTAGGAGCAGGTGGGGAAACAAATCTGTAAGTGATGAGAGCCCTGAAAAGGGGTTCCCAGCCAGCTGGGCATCGAGGTGGGGAGGTACCATTCATGTTCAGTAGATTTCATCTGGTCCTAAGAACAGAGGGTGAAGCTGGGAAGTGAGAATGCAGATCAACAGGTGGCTGAAATTGATACTGGGAGGAAGGAGTTTGATAAAGCAGATGTGTGAAGAGCTTTTAGTTTGTGTACAGTGCACTTGCGAGGCTGAAGAGCTTAATTAATTTCTGAAAGCTACTGTAACTCCGTTTGCCTATAACAGAAATGGGTGACTGCCCCACGGTGTCCAGGCTGCCTGCTGTGGCAGTGTGTCTGTCCCTGTACTGCTGCCAGCACTCACTTTGTGGGTCTGGGTGTCACCTGTGCTTAGCGAGACTGTCACAGAATTGTGGATGCTGCCAGAAATCACTCGGGATCTGAGTGAGGAGGAACCCAGCTTGTTTTGCTTATGTTCGCTGGGTTAGTTTTGGTGGGGATTTGTTTCCTGATCCTTGTTCTCTCTGTTCCTGCAGAGTCCGTCTGAGGAGAGATTCCAAGAGCAGGAGGAAAGGTTGCAGCAGCTGCGGCGCGATCTGCGTCGGGTGCAGAATTTGTGCAGCTCAGCTGAGAGGGAGCTGAGATACGAAAGGGAGAAAAACATCGATTTACAAAAGCAAAATCTCTTGCTTCAGCAGGAATGCACCAAGGTAGGAAGAGAGCTGGAAGAGGAAAGAGTCGCGTTGTTTTACAAGCTATGGGAGGTCGGAAGTGCTGATTTCAATACGCTGGCCCTGATTTGCATTCTTGTCTGCGCTGGTGGATGTTGGAGTCCGTTAATGTCTCGCTCTTGCTCCAGTTTTCCCCAAGAAATGTTTTGGCCAAGCAGTGTTTGTCTCACGCATGCGTTGCCTCAGCTCCATGGGAATTGCACTGCCTCCAAATACTGCATGGTGTACTTGCTTGCTGTATTTAGCTTTTGTTCTTGTTCGGTGCCTGATAATCCTGTTGCCCCTTTCCCGATCAAGATATTTCAGGTTCTATATACTGAAGTGCAAACTTGATTTCTTTTTCTTTTGGAACTCAGGTCAAAGCTGAACTGAAGCAAGCACGGACAAAGCTCTTGGACACAACTGAAACGTGCTCCTCTCTCTCAGCACAGTGGGAAAAGAGCCAGCAGAAGGTCAAAGAACTCGAACAAGAGCTCTTGAAGTGCTCCCAGGCTGATAAATTGCAGAGCAGTCTGCAAGAGAAACTTGTACAGGAGAAATCCAAAGTGTATGAAGCACAAAAACAGGTAACTCATCAACGTGGACTAACTTAATATCAGTGATGATTTTAGCAGTTCTGTGTGGCTGTAGTTCAGAAGATGATGTACTAATAGCCCATTAATCAACTTCCTAAAGTGCGTTTCACAAGTTTCAGATGTCCTGTGAGGCTGGCTATGTATTATAGAAGACAGGTCAGTCATTAGTGGGAACCTAATTAAGACAAGAGTAGGCAAATTGATTGATTACCTTAACTCCTGTCTCTAAAGCTCAGTATTCCAGAGAGAACTGCTAGGGATGCTGGCAGGTGTAGGGAGCTTGGATCGTGCTCTCACTGACAATTCTTGCCACTGTTTGCAATCTGGTGAGTTGCAAAAACTCGGATTGTCTATGGCATTGATTCCTGCACTGATTATCAGATTTGGTTTTGAAGTGTGCAGGATCAAATTAAGCATAAGAAAAGATTGTTGCTAATTCATGCCATAGCATCGGATCCAAAATCTGATAGTCATTGGAAAGGTTTTGCTTTTAGTGAGTGCATTTTGACGCAGAGGCCTGCAGAAATAAGTACTTCTGAGTAGAAGCAAGCAAATCTTCCTTTTCTATGACTCCTTTGATTCCAGTACCAGCTTGTTAAATTCTGAAACTTTAATCTATGTCCAATTTTAATCTGAGATCTCAAAGATCCAGCAAAAGCTGAAGGATTCACAACACCAACTCCTGCTGGCAGAAGCCCGTGTTTCTGACAAGAAACTCCTGGAGGAAGAACTGAAGGAAGCTCGAGAAAATGAAGCTCGAGTGCAGCAAGAGCTCCGTGAGGAGCTGCTGAAAAGGTACACAGAGCTGGGTGAGACCCACGGGATTCCCTCTTTATGAAATGTAGAAGATTGGCGGGGGCTTTGTCTGACTTGAAAGGTGCACCGCCCTTCCTGCCAGCCCAGGGATTTGATCCAGTGATAGTTTACTTCTAGGTGCCAGCATCATTGTTCCAGCTGGGTTTAATATTCCCAGCCACAGCATTCACCGTTTGGCATAGCACTGGGACACGGGGACATCCAGGATGTGATGATTTCTTCCTATCCCCTGAGTTGCCTGGGTTAGATGCAGTGCTCTGCGTTGTTTTTAGACCTCACGGTGGCACATGGTGAGGTGACCTCAGTGTCAGTGTCTCACTGTCACACCAATGTACTTCTAGGAAGCTCCTGGAGCAGCAGGTGGAGGAACTGCGGCAGCAGCTGCGACATTCCCACGAGACAGAGGCATCGCTGGCCAAGATGCACGTGGAGCTGCAGGCCAAGACTATGCACACCCTAGAAGATGATAAGAAAACCGACTCAGGCGAGGTGAGCTGCAGCACAGCCGTGTCCTCATCACCCAAGGTGAGGTTGAGGAGCAGAATGAATGGGATTGATGATGGAGAAGCTTTGGAGACCAGACTGAAAGGAGGCAGAGAGCCCCTGTGGCTGAAGGCACGTGCAAAAATAGAAAAAATATTTGTTTTCCAGCATCTCCAGTGTCAAAAGGAGAGCCAGAAGCTTTCAGAGCAACTCTCGCTGCTGAAGGAGGAAAACAAAGCTCTTTACGAGGAAGGAGTTCGTCTCCTGAACCAGAAGGATCTATATGTCAGGTAAAGACTTAAGTGGCAGGGGATGTGAAGTCAAAAAAAACTACCCAGGAACTGCTCTTTATTTGCCTGATAGTTAGACTGGATTTGACTGTTCTGCAGCCTTTCATGTCTCTCCTGTTCAAGACACATAGCACCGAGAGATCCGTCTTAACCCAGGGAGGGTTAACCCAGAGGGACAAGGGCTGGGTTTGTAAAGCTGGGAGCCAGTTTAGGAAATTCTTTGGGTCCCTTCCCCTGATCAATTCCCACTTGGTTTACGCTTAATGCAGTCTTGCAAGGGGGGGAAAAAAAAATAGAAAACAACCAGATGGTCAGACACAGCAGTGAAAGATGCAGTCCAGAATGTCAGTGCACTCATTCTGCCTTCAGCTATGCAGCCAAACGGAGCTTGGTAGATGGCTGCAGCTCCTCGTTCAGGCTTTGAGAAGCCTGAGTAAATGCAGAACATCTCCTGCCTCGGTTTTTGGCTTGGAACACAAAAGGGTTTCACAGCTTTATGTTTGTGCCTCCTCAGGAAATATAACGAAATGCAGCTCCGCCACAAAGACAAGATCCGCAGAGCCAAAGCGACCTTTATCCATGAGGTGAAACAAAGGGACAGCAGAATTAAGCAGCTTGAAAACGAGCTCAGTGAGTCAAAACTCCAAGTGGAAAAGGTAAAAACTCATCAGAGGCTTCCCCCACAAAGGGAGGCAGGGAAGATGGCTGCAGAGTACCTGTAGGAGTATCTCTTCTCCCTAGAAGGAGGAGATTGCCACAATAAGCTTTGCAGAGCTCCTCCAGAAGAGTTGGAACTGCCTTGCAATAGCAAATGGGAGTCTTGAATACTTAAAGCTGATGGTGTAAAAGACACTTCTAGCAAACCTCCTTGAAAGGGGCAAAGTGGTCCTGACAAAAGTGCTTCAGTGCCTGTGGTGTGTTGGGAGAGAAGGCAGCTGGAGGGCTGGGGGTCTGGGAGGAGGCAGTGCTCAGGGAACAGCCAGTTTGCAGCAGTGGCATCGTGCTGTTCAACAGCCGGGCAACGTGGAGACCTCTGCCTGATGTGCTGCTGAGGCTGCCCTGGGAAATGGCTGGCATGGCCAAGAGGCACCAGCCCGTCCTTGTAGGCACAAAAAGCCAAAAGGAACTTCCTGGCTCAAGTTTGCCCTCAAGGGAACAGATATCCTCAAATCCCATTCAGAAACCATGTGTGCTCAGACTTCTCTTATCTCAGAAATAATTCCTGCTGAGAGGTGACTCAGAAGCCTCTTTTTAGGATGCTTTGCATCAGTGTTCCAGGAGGGAACGTGCTTGATGGTGATCCTTTTGGTAAGTCACTTTGAGGTTTTTTGAGGATAGAGAAGAACAAAGCGTAACTTCTGGTTGTTGTTTCCTTCTGTAATGATGCTCAGGGGAAGGTGCTGATTGCACAGATCACTACTGAGAATGAGAAGTTACTCCAGGAAAGAAGACGGCTCCTCCAGAGGATAACTGACCAAGAGGAGACCCCTTGGAGCAACAGGTCTACGGCTGCTGCCCTGCAGAGCAGGTAGGCACCTAGCGATGTCTTAGTGGGATGCCCCTGGGAGCCTGCCTCATACTTGCATGTATCCAGTTTCACTCTGCTTTCTCTGAAGAAATCCTTGTTTTGTCTGGAGGAAAGCCCAAATTGTGCTTCAGTCATTAGTGCTGGGGCTTTTAATTGCTGTGGGATGTAATTAGGCCCTCTGCCCAGCAAAACCATTGGCATGCAGCTGAAGTCTGTGGAGGCAAAAGGATCTGAAGTTGAAAAAGAAAAGGTCGTTTAGGAAACATAATGGGGCTGGAAGGGAAATAACCTGTGCCTTGTATGTGCAGCACACCCAGAACGAAGATCCTGGATGAGGAGAACGTGCGGCTGCATGAGAGCAAACTCCATTTCTCTGGCCATGTGCACACCTCACAGCGTGCGCTGAGGAGCATCCATGCTTCCAACACAGAGGTGAGACCCTCTGGGATGTCCTGGCCTCAGCAGACAGGTGGTGGGAGCTGATGTCCTGCTGAGTGCAGGTCAGTGTCTGTAGCTGCAGCTGAGGTGCCAGAGAAGAGCTGAACCAGTCCTTTCCTTTGGATGGAAAGGAGATGCCAAGCGTGCAGTAGACTGCAGTGGCTTTGTTGGTGAGGAGGAACTTCTGGGATAGCTGGTCGTGTTTTTTAAGCAATGAACTTAGGATGAGAAGTCCAAAGACTGTCCAGGAGCACAGGTAGTATTCTCTAACAAAAAAGGCCTTTCCAAGTATGTTAGCAGCTAAAGGAGGACTAAAGAGAACGTTGGTCTGATGTTCAGTGAGGTTGGTCACCTCACAAATCAAGACGAAGATCAAGCAGAGACATTTAATGTCGTCTTCACCTTTGTATTTAACACCAGTGGTGGGCCCTGGGATCTCCAGAGCCCCGAGGTGAAGGACTGCAGCGGGGGGGAGTGATAAACCCGCAGCTGGCTTTGAACTTGTATGGGATTTGCTGCTGGAACTGAACACATGTAAGTCTGTAGGGCTGGGTGGGACTCACTCAGGACTGAAAGAGCTGGCCAGTGTTACTGCCAGATCTCTCACTTATTTATCAGTGCTCTTGAGAGTCTGGAAAGGCAGCACACGTTAAGACTGCAAACAAGCAAACGTTATTCCAGTTGTTAAGAAAGCCAAGAGGAACAGCTCTGGTAACTGTAGTCAGGTCAGCCTCAATGACCAGCACAATTATGGAGAGTATTACTCTGACAGTTACTGAAAAACATTAGAAACACAATACGATGTCATCAGTTGTAGCCAACGTAGGATTCCAAAGGGAAAGTTATGCCTTTCCTGATATCCCTTAATGAAAAAATTGCCTCGTGGGGATGTGGCGGATTTTTTGTTTGTTGGTTTTGGATTTTAGCGAAGCTTTTGATGCTGTCTTTCACAGTATCCTGGAGAAAATGTTCAGCATACTGCTAGGCGAGCACACAACAGCATGGGTGAACAGTTGCCTGGAGGGCTGGGCTCCAGGAGTAAAGCAGGAGATGGGGCAGCATCATGCTTATGGCCCGTCACTAGCAGGGCTCCCCAGGGCTCAGTTTTAGGGCCAGTTCTCTTGAATTCTTCTAACAATGACCTGGGCTCAGGAATTGAGTGGACGCTAAGTTTGATGATGATGCTAAACTTGGAGGAGCGCTCAGTTCCCTTGAAGGCAAGGAGACCTTGCAAGAAGATTGTAATTGAGAGCACTGGGCGATCACCAGCCACGTGAGGTGTAACAAATGCTGGATTTTGCAGCTGGGACAGAGCAGTCCTGGGTGTTACGTACAGACTGGGGATGGGTGGCTGGAGGGCAGCCCTGCAGGGAGGGATCTGAGAGTTTTGGTGTGCTCAGTGTGAGCCAAAAGGGCCCAAGCGTATCCCGGGGTGCATTAAGCGCAGACCAGCTGAAAGAAGCGGTTGTCCCACCACGCTCAGCAGCGCTGCAGCCTCACCCTGAGCTCCTTAAGGTAAGGGTATGAAAATATTGTAGTGTGCCCAAAGGAGATGGGATACTTTTCCACAGGGACAGAAATTTTGTAGAAGCTTTTAGGTTAGAAAAGACATTCAAGATCAGCATTCACCAACCTGACATAGTAAGTCTCATCACGAAATCATGTCCACACTTCTCTTAAGATATCTCCAGGGATGGGGACACCACCACTTCCTCGGGCAGCTCATTCCAGTGCTTCACTGCCCCCTCTGACAAGAATTTCTTCCTAATACCCGGCCTAAATCTCTTCCCTGCAGAAGAGTACCCTAAGGTTACCTTCTCTTTTTCACTTTTAGAGTTGTTAAAAGACCTTAGCAATGGGGCCTGGCCATTTCAGAGTGAGCTTTACAATTCAGGCAAATAGAGCCGTGTGGTTGGGACTCTTAGATCCATTACACCAGTAAGTAAAAACAAACAAACAAAAACCTCTGACTGAGATGGCTGATAATAATGAGCAAATTTAAGGGAACAAAGGTATGTCTTAGCTCCTTGCTGAATTTTGGATGGACAAATTCACAAAGAACATAGGGAGCGAGATGGGGAAAAATCCAGGAAAGTGAAAGGTTTTGTTTCAACAACTCTCCAGATGAAGCATGTGCTATGGAAGTTTCTTGGTAGAAGAGTTTGGAATTGAAAGGGAACCCAGTTTGGAAACCAGTGGTTACAAATGAAAAGAGTAGTTTCAGGACCTGTTTGTGCAGTCCATTGTGTTTTCATTCCTTCTGGTTGTCTGAGTTGGGCTTTGGGATTTGTTTGTTTGTTTTTAAGTTAGGATTTGGACTCAAAGGACAGATTTATGATTAGTAGCTGTATAGTTGGGGGACCTGTGCTGGAGCAGAGGACACCTTTAGGTCCAGGGCTGTACGTTGAAATTCAGGGTCTGACATGCACCTCCCCCTTTGAAAGTCTCTGTCGTTCCAGGACTTGAAGAGTGCTAACTTCTCGGAACGACAGCTACAGAGTAAGGCGTCGGCATCGTCTCCCCGTGCCAGGTATTGAGGGGAAAAATGAGAAGGAAAGGGGTTTCTCTTTGCAGAGGCAAGGCAGGAGCTGAGCATTTGGGCTCAGCCATAGCCCTGTGCTGCCTCACAGAGGTGCTGGGAGGAGCACTGCGGCTGTGCAGGGGGGCAAGGAATCAGATAAGGCTTAAAGAATGACTTAAGAGCGGAAATGTGTTTTCAGCTTCCCACCACGAGAACCGCTGGACTCCCTCAGCAGCCTGAAGCCCATGCACGACACCAGGCCTGAAGGAGGAGCTGAGAGCCAGGATTCATCCTTTTGCTTATCCCCCTCTCAGCCTTCAGAGATCGGTTACCTGAATGTAGCCTCACCTGGAGACACCACAGCCTCCCAGCTGCAGGAGGAGAGTCAGAGCATCAGCTCCGAGAACTTCTAATCAGGGAAAGACATTTGTAAAGTACAGACTGGCTGGACTGCTAGAATTTGGGCTCCTGTTGCCATGCAGTGACAAATGACAAGGAGTGCAAGAGGGAGAGTTGCCAAATGACTTGCTTGGTGATTTCTGTGGTAACTAAATTATTCAACAGTTATTTTTTTTTTAACTTAGCCAACCATAAATGTGTGCGTGTCATCTCAGATCTACCCAGAGGCTGGAATTTGCAGACAAACTCAGTACAATAGAAGAAGGCTAGGTGGGATGAGACGCATGTTCCTCTGAATCCGAATTCCCTGTCCTGCCCCAAAGCTACAAACTTTGTAAATAAAACTTGGAGAAGTTCTCCTCTGCCCTGCGTGCGCCTGGGTTTCTCCGTTCCCCTCTATTTGTGCTCAGGTGCTGCTTGCTTTGGCACGCTCTTACCTCTCACTTTCGCTTTGTGCAAGCCTAAAGAGGGGAACAGAAGGGGTCTGAATGCTCAGAGGTTTGAAGCAAGAGAAGTGATGTACAGGGGGAGGAATGGAAGGCATCTGAGCACAGGTTGTGGGTGGGTGAAAAGGGCCATAGAGGGAAGAAGGAATCTGACTGCAGATGAGGGAGGGAGGGAGGGAGCTCTGAGTGTGAGGAGGAGGGGGAAAGGGATGAGAAGGGAGATGGAGGAGTTGAAGAAATGGAATTAGGAACATGTAGGGAGGTGAAAAGAGGGGATCTGAATCTGCAGAGAGGGAGTGGAAGGAGCAGATCACATGCATAAGGAGTGTAGAGGGGATCTATCTGTGCAAAGAGGGAAGCAGAAAGGTTCAGGGCAGGTGCTGTGGGAAAGGGGAGTGGGAAGGGAAGAGATCTGAGTGTGCATGAGGAGAGCTGAGCGTAGAGGGGAGGAACAGGAGTCACTGTTGACAGGAGGGGGAAGTGAGGAAATGGAAGCACTCAGAGGAGGGAGGAGGGACGAGATCCTCAAAAATAGAGTATCTGCCTGGAGAACTGAAGTAGCACAGAAGACTGGGGTAAGGAAAAGAGTGGTCCCAAAGGGAGAGAACATTTCTGGAGTGAAATTTCTGGAGCTCTTGGGGGGATCCCAAGAGCTGATCGTATTGGAGGCTGAATTGAGCCTAACTGGGATTGAGTGGCAAAAGAACGCATTGTGCCTGGCCCAAAGGCTGCGTGCAGCCTTGACACAGACTGCCTCAGGAGCCTTGCAGAGAAAAAGTGACAAATTGGAGGGCTGGGCAATCACCAGCAAGAGCAAGTGCCGGATCCTGCAGCTGGGCCAGGACAACCCTGGCTCTGTGTACAGACTGGGGGATGAGAGGACGGACAGCGGTCCCCCAGGAAGGGATGTGGGGACTCTGGCTGATAGCAAGTTGAATGTGAGCCAGCAGTGTGCCCTGGAGACCAAAGGGCCAACCGTACCCTGGGTGCACCATGGAAGAAGAGTCATGTTAGTCTGCCTGTGGGTAGGCTGCTCCAAAAGTAATGCCTCTTATTTATTTCTATGGAAACTCCAACAAAGAGCACAATAACACAATAATACTGTTTGATAGAGCACAATTCTCAGATACAAAACGCAGTCCCTCGCTGAACTCAGCCCAAGCAAACCGAAGGGTTGGACAGCCGAGGCTCAGAGTCCCCTTAACCTTCCCCAGGAAACTCAGCATATGCTCCGCAAATGAGAGGGTAAGGTTGCCCTCGTGTGGCTGAAGGAGAGAGAGGTAGGCAAAAAAAAAAAAAAAAAAAGCAACAACAAAAAAAACCAGGTCTATGGGTCAGGTTATCCGGGTCCACAGAGCGGTCTTTAACCTCTCCGTACAAATCCCTTTCCTTTCTTTCGCTTCAGGTGACTCGGGAGCCCCCAGCTGCACGCAGGCTCCTGGCTCCCGTTCTCCTCTTTCCCTCCCAGCTGATCGCACAACGAAGTCCCGCGCTGCGGGCCCCTGGGCTCCCAGTGCTGCTGCTGCTCACATCTCCACGCACACACACAGAATAGAGAGGGAGAGATGGAAATGGACTTTAACGAGAAGCCGGAACACACCGCACAGTAACGGTAACGAGATGCCGTTACGTAGCGGGCGTTACGTGCCGACGTCACGCACTGACGCCACGTCCCACAGCTTCCGCCCGCCAGAGGGCACGTCGCCCCGCCCCCTCTCTCCGCTTCCGCTTCCGGGTGAGCCGGCTGTCATGGCGGTGCTGGCGGCCAATCCTAACAACCCCGTGGTGTTCTTCGATGTCACCATCGGCGGGCAGGTGGGTGGGGGGGAGGGTTTCGCTCCCTTGTCCATGAGGAGCTGCGGGCCGCCGCAGTGCCTGCCCTCGGGCTCCCCTTCTCTGGGCCGAGCACACCAAGAACTCTCAGCCGCTCCCCACGCGCCTTGTCCTCCAGACCCTTCCTCCTCTCCTGGGGTGCCCTGGCGGTTGCGTGAGAAGGAGCGGAGTGGGGGGGCTGGGGGGGCGGCAGTAGCGGGTGGGAGCTGTGCTGGGGCGGGGTGTGGGGGTGTAAGCTGAGCCGGCTGCTGTCTCTGCAGGAGGTCGGCCGCATGAAGATCGAGCTGTTTGCTGATGTCGTGCCCAAAACCGCAGAGAATTTCAGGTGGGGAGCAGCTGGCGTACCCACGGGCTCAGCTGGGCACCCTGCCTAGGGCTGCCTGCCTGGAACTGGGCTGCAAGGGATGCGCGGGAGCGTCATGGTGTTAGTGACTGCCTGCTTGCCAGAACCACCGCACCCACTTCAGTTCTCTCTCTGTCCCTGGAGTGCTGCCTGTGACCATGCAGTGTCCTAATCACCAAGGGGAGTCTGTCTGAGCTGAAGGGGAAAGACTCTGGTCCCTCTCCGCTCCCTCTGTGGAGCTTCTGGTACACTCAGTTCATTTAGGAAAGGCATTACCTTAATCTCATGGTAAAAACCTCCTTGCCACCCCATTCTCTACCACTGACAGCAGAATGTACCACTTGAACATTCCAGTTCCAGAGAAGTGAATGTAGCCAGTCCTCTGTGGTGCCCTACTCCATGCTCACTGTCTCTTACAAACAGATTGTTAAATATCTGAACCTCCTCAGTGTCTCCTCAAAACTCTGTTTTGGAATGGAAGCATTGAGTGGTTACTGATGATTCTTGTTTCACCCACAGTGGAATAAGCAAAGTCCTGCACAACATTCAGTGCATGTTTGCTGAATGCCACCACTGTGTCCTCGGAATTCAGATGTGGTTTATGCTCAGCTTTCCTGTGTTTTTTTTCTCTTTCAGGCAGTTTTGCACCGGTGAATTCAGGTATGTGGGTTATTTTCTCCTTTTACCTAGCATTCTCAGAGAAACTAGGCTGGGTGGCTAGAAAGATGGCTCACTTGGAAGTTTTCCTTACTATACCATTATGAAATGGAGAATTTCCAGAAATCTGCTCTGATGAAAGCATGACTGGCTCAGTTAGTCACAGAAATGGCAAACTTTTCTTTTTGGGCACGAATTTGGTCATACTCTCATTGCTCTAAAAATACCTTGCCTGCAAAAAAAGGGGATCCAGTGTATCCCAGCACAGATGTCCATATTGCAAATTACAGTGGGATTCTGTGGAGGTGATGACATGGATATTGCAAGCAGTCATGCCCATTCAGGGTTTCCCTTGGCCTTTGATAGCGTCCATGCAAAATTAGGATCTAGCACGGGCTCAAGGAGGTGGGTTGGTAGGTGATATAGTAAGCCAGCTCCTAATGTACAGGGCAACCCTTTGGGAATCTGAACTCCTGGGAGGGCGTTGTGTTGGGATATACAACGAGTTGTAATGATTTTCCTTTTTATTTCCTTGTAGGAAAGATGGTGTCCCTATAGGTTATAAAGGAAGCACTTTCCACAGGTGGTACTTCTGCTTTTGTTTAGAGACTTAATAGCAGTGTGTGGCTTTGAGACCTGTCTCAAGGATGTCATTGGTCTAGGAGGCATTTGTAGGTTGTGGTTGATACCACCTTCCTGTAGCTTCTGCTGTCTGTCCTTTGGGTGCTGTCAAATACTCACTGTTTGTAGACTGTAGCATTCACAGACATTAATGAGTCATTTTTCTAGTGGGAGCTAATTATTGCTGTACTTTTTTTAGGGTAATAAAGGATTTCATGATCCAAGGAGGTGACTTTGTAAACGTATGTACTACTATATCACTTTTGTTTTTTTCCTATGCTGTACAGCATGCAACTCATCCTTCCCCATGTTTTCTCTCTGTAACAGCATAAAGATGTAGCTAGGGGCTTTTCAAACTTGCAGAGATTTTCTTTTCACCCTGTTGTCCTTCCCCTTTCTCCTGTCCCCTCCCAGCAAGAGGTAGAGGAGATCTTCATTGTATTTGTGAGAAGAGGCGCTTAAGTACATGAACCAAGCATCTATTTTAAGAGATAGTTTAAATCAAAACTAACTTTTTATTAGTGAATTATCTGAAAATATTTGTGCCTGCAGTGTTGCCATGCTCAGACTCAGGGATAAGCAGAGTATTCAAGGGAAGCTGGAGGACCACGGAGTCTCCTCACTGTGTTAGGACACAATGCAATGATTTCATTTCTGGCAGGGGTGGTTAAAAAAAAAAAGGAGGAGGGCAGTGAGGGAGTGTTAGTTCAGGAGCTGGTTGTGTGAAAGTCACTAAGAGAAATGCCTTTATGGGGGGTAGATCAGCCCTATCAGGTGTTCAGGTAGTCCCCAGCTGTGACACTGCAGGCTTAATAAAGAAAGTGTATGTTAAGTGGAAAGGCAATAAAGGGAAACAGGCTGCAGCCAGGCAGAGTAAATGGGGCTGAATGAAACTAAATCAACACATGGAAATTGCTTTCAGAACAGTAAATTTAACTGACCGTGCCAGACATACCTGTTTGAATTGCTTCTGCAGCTTTCTCTGAAGGGTTCCTCACTGCCATTCTGCTGAAGGGTTTCTGCTCAGTCCTTTTGGCAACGTACAGGAGTCTCTCTGCAGTGCAGCAGTTATGGGCCGTGCTGCTGTGACTTATGAATCAAGTCTTGAGGTCTGAGTGCTATTGCTTGTAGTAACTGCAAAGTGCGTTGACTTGGTGGAGATGAATGAAACATACAAATGCCTTCACCACTGGTATATAGAATGGCAGTGCAGCATCTCTGAGTTTAACACTGTGATTTTGCTTGTTTATTTCAAACTCATGCTACAGAACAAATGCTGTGGCTGACTAATCACCTCTCTTGTGCAGGGAGATGGCACTGGAGTAGCCAGTATATATAGGGGTCCTTTTGCAGATGAAAACTTCAAGCTGAAGCATTCTGCTCCTGGCCTGCTTTCTATGGTAAGTATAAAGTGAAGACTGAAAGCTTTTGGTATTTCCTCTCTGCCCTTTTCCTAAATTTAGAAATTATATTTGGCAGACAATAGGAATCTAACAGTTGGATGGAAAGTCTGAAAGACCTGTGTTGTAAGTACCAGTCAGAAGGTGCTCATGAATTGAGTAACGCAGGAGTCCTGATCCTCCAGCATCCTTTCTCCTTACCTTTGGAGTTCAGGAACATGCTTTGTTTGCTCAGCTTTCAGAATAGCTCAATGATTGCTGATTTTGTACAGTGATGAGTGAAGGGTCTTTTTCTTCCCTTTCCCCTTTTCTTCCCACCTTAGCAAGGAGGAAACAAAGACTGGGGAATTTCAGAGCCATAGCAGTGTTACCGTGGTATCTTTTGTAACATTATTTCACCAAGGTGATGTCATAGCCAGTAAGTACTCCTCCCAGGAAGTTCAGCCTTTTTTCAGGAGCACATTCTGGAGCTCAGGTTGCGTCGCAGTCTTGTGCTGAACGTGCCTTTGTAGAACTATCATAAAAAGATGTTGTGGCTCTTGCACACCATAGCAGGACCTGACTTGATAGTGCACCATGTCCCAGTACGGGTGCTCTCCTGCAAATGTCTGTCTTGTTTCCTTTGGTTTGTGAAGCAACAAGCTTAAAAGGGGGCTCTTTCCAATGTGAGATGTCTCTGCCTTCAGCTTTCAGAAGTCCTGATCTGTATGCTTTGCATTTTGACATTTTCAACCCGCAGGCAAACAGTGGTCCAAGTACTAACGGCTGTCAGTTTTTCATTACGTGTTCCAAATGTGACTGGTTGGATGGAAAACACGTTGTGTTTGGTGAGTACCTGCCATACAGGCCTGACGTACAGGCTCTTGGTCACTTTCTGTGGCACAGCTGCTAAAATAAACAGCTGCGGACTGCTTGTTCCTTATCCATCCGTTGTGCCAGCAGAGGTATTTGTGCAGCCAGGTATTGAGATTGATCACTGGAAACATTTTTTCCCCAGCTTATCTTTAATCCAGATCAGATCCTTGATCATTGTATCACATTAGTACATAAATCCTCATACCAGTGCAGATGGGACAAGGGATGAAGGATGAAGGGATACTTTTCTACTCCACTGTCAGAGTGGACTGGCATCCAAGTGGAGTTTTCAGTTGAGTTTGTAGGTATGAGGTGTGCTTTCAGAGGATGACTCACTTTTCCTGTACTGCCTCTTGAGCTATAAGATTTCAAGGCCAGACGTTAAGCTCTTGTCCTGCTCACTTTTATCAGTTTAGAGAGCAGTGCCCAGGGCTCTTCAGGAGGAACAAGAATTCATGGAGGTGTTGGGGAAGGCAGCGGAGGTTAAAACAGACAATACTGAAGTGGATACATTTTCTCATTCTAGGTAAAATCGTTGATGGGCTGTTGGTAATGAGAAAAATCGAAGTAAGTTGAATTTGCCTTTTTTTCTTTGTGAAATCCATGGTGGAAAGTCATGGGAGAGCAACAGCAATTATTCTGTTGTCTCCTGCTGTTTAATAGATAGCATGGAATAGCAATGACGATAACTGGTATTATCAGTTGTCTTCATTGTAAGATAATAGGAAATCCGTTGCAACAAAGTCTGTCATTTAGATTGACTTTGTAAATGCTGTGCTCCCATGGTTGCTGGTTAGGCTTTGAGTAGGGATTTTGTTCTCCTAGCTTGATTTGCAGTGCTTTGCATTTGTTCAGGAAGCTGAATTGAAAAGCTGTTCCATCAGACAAGAGTGCAAAGCAGATCTCTTCCGTGCCATTGCCTAGGATTATTCAGTGGATGCTAAATCATCAGTTCTGCTGATCTGTCATCAGTGTGTCTAATTAGAAAAGTTAAACCAATCTTCTGATGAGCTGCCAGGATAATATGTTCTGATAAATAGGAGTGATAAATGGGAGTGATAAATACGCCATGACTGGGTGTCATGGCAGGATAGTGAGCAGGTTTAACAAACAGCAGTTACTGACTTCATGGCACACTCCTGCTTTGTGTTGGGAAATGTGCACGAGGGCCTCTGCCATCAGAGAATCCAAAAAGCAGAGCTGCCAGCCATGAGGTATTGAGAAAAAGGCATGTGCAAACGTTCCTGATGTTGCACGCTGCCTCTTAGCCCATCGCTCCCCGGGTTTGCTGTGTTTTTATGGGGTGTAACATTATATATCCCACTGTCCCCAGAATGTGCCCACAGGACCGAATAACAAACCCAAGCTGCCGGTTGTGATCTCTCAGTGCGGGGAGATGTAAAGCAATGGAGCAGAAATTGGGTAAGTCTCAGTCTTCTGGGGCATCCAGTGCAGCTGAACAGTGGGTTTCTGTGCTCCTTGCTTTTCTCTTGACTTGTTTTCACATTCGTGTGAGCTTGCAGAAAGTTGGCTCAGCTCACTGAACCATCAGAAAATGCTGCTCTGATAGCATGATTTTTTTACCAGCTTAGCTCCCTGAAGCAGTTTCCCTTTAAGCTACATAAAGACCAAAGGCAGCACTAGAAGGAAAGGATTTTGTGGTTGCAGTCTGAGGGAAGATGGGGTCAGCCCTGCCTTGGGTGGGGTTAGGCTGCCTTGAAGCCTGAGCTTCAGAAAGCAGTGGATGAAAGGGGGTCTGCAAGAGGAATTCTGGCATTACTCAGGCAGGAGGGAGTGAAGGGGTCATTTTACCTGCAGCTGAGTGCACTCTCCTGTTGCTACAGAAAGCAGAGCATCCGTGTGTGGTGCAGGCAGGAATCAAGCTGCTGGAGAAAAAGAGGACTTGAGCCTCCCTGTTCACTGCAGCCATAGGACAGCCACCAGGGGAGGGCTGAGGAATTAGTGTGTTACAGAGCTTTACCTTAATCCAGAAAAACACCACTGTCCTCATACAAAGGGAGATGTTTCCAGCATGTACGCAGGCTTCCTTTTGGCTAAACCAATAGGCACAGGGCTGAACTCAGACTAACACAGAGTATTCTGTTTGCTCTTTTTTTTTGCCCACTTCACTATAAAAATACCACAAGCGTTTAAGCAAATCTGTCCAGATTTCAATGTGTCGGGCTGCAGCTTATCAAAAATCTGCTGTATGAGCTGTTTGGTTGCTGACTTTTCTAATTTCAGCAGGCAGGCACTGACAAAAGCAGCTCCACACAATTTTTAACCTTCCTTTATATGATTTCCAAAGATGTCTGAAATTACCCGTGAAGATACATCCCTGCTAACATAGTAAAGCCTTTCAGATCTGCAGTGCTTCAGATGTTTCTATTTGATGAAGTGACAATATGGAGTGCAGTCACTTGGTACTTCTGGGGGCATTTATAGGCTTTTGGAGATGGGGACAGCTTTGTTAATAGGCTTTCTTGCAAATGAGAAGAGCTGTGCTGATGGGCTGGGTCCCCTTTAAGGCTGTTCTCAGGCCCAGACCTGTCGATCATTTTTCTTTGGAGCCTTTATGTACAATCTCTAGTCAATATCCAGCTGGATATCTTCAGTTCTAGGCATCTGCTTGCTTTCTAGCCAGGTCTTAGGAAACGTCTTTCTTCACACTGCTGCCTTTCAGCTGCCTCTTGACAGGAATGGGGTTCCTCTCCTCCAATTTCTGACAGTTAAATGAGTTATTTGTAAAGATCCTTTAAAATCAGCCTGGAGAAATGGGCAGTGGTGGTTATAAATCCAGAGCCAGACACAGGTGCCTGGAGTGGAGACAGGTTTGATGTGAGCTAGTGCGTGCAGCAGGTAGTACCCACCGCAGCACCCAGTGCTTCTGCACAGTGCTGTTGTTGTAGGATGCTGCAGGTGGCTGCTGAGCATCTGGGACTGTTTGTTCTTCTTTGTTTCAGTGCTCCCTTACAGGTGGGTAGGCCTTTGCCGGCTCCATGCAGCTCCAGCTACAACCAGTTCCCCCGCTGTCCCAGTCCTCTTCACAGACGTGCTCCTGAAATCATTAAATAATTGGCATATATAATTTCTTTTTTTAAGTATGTTGAAATGTAAATAAAGGATTTTGTTAAATACCTGTGTAGTGGATATCACTGAACAGCCATGGGAGCAGATTCTTTGGGCAAAAAGGCTTACTGCCTTTACTGTGTATGCTGTGCGTGTTACCCCTAGCTGATTCAGTAGAGAACGTTTCCTGTGCGTGGTGGTGAGAGGCATTGCTGCAGGGCGTTTGAAAAGGGTAAAGTAGAGGTGAAAGGAACACGCCTGAGCTGTGCTGCCCCAGCTCTGGCTGTCAGGCTGCCTGGCAGAGAAGTTCTTGGCATCTGGGGAATGTCCTGAACCTTTCTACGTGCAACTGTATTGAAGCACAGGACAGGAAAAAGACACGATGGGCAGGATTTTCTGGGCTCTGAGGTGAGTTACACTGTTTTCCCTCGCCTCACACATCCTGGGCCAAAAGGGCATTGGGCTCTTTCATGCCACAGGTGTTAGGGGAATTGACAGAGGTATTAGAAGGGTGTTAAGGGAAGGCCTTTTGGCTAGGAAGCAGAGTGAGCATGCCATAGAATTCAGTGCTCCTTATTTTGCATGGTTGCAGAGAACAAAGGCAAGGCTGCGGGTTTGTGGAAAAACTCTTATTGTCAGACTGGGTTTGCACGCTCACCTGCTGGGTGGCTTGGAGTCACCCTGCGTGGGCGCTGGGCTCCAGGATGAGTTTTCTCTGCAGCAGATTAAATATAAAAGAGGTTGGACAAAGTCTGTTCTGTCATGTGCAATCGCTTTGTCCCATCCTGGTCTGCCCGTCACTCCTCGCGCAGCAGAATGCTGAATGATCCTTGCCTGAGGTGCATTGTGTGGGGCTGTCTCAGGGAGGTGTGGTCTGACGCTGACGTGTTGGAGGACAGATCCTGTAGGCATGCTTTGCTGTCATCTCCTATGTAACAGCTGTTTAAAATCTTTAAGACAGGCTCTGGGATTGCACAGCTGCTGAGGACACTTGCACTTTATTCTCTCCTCCTCAATGTGTCTCACTTGTACCTGCAGTATGCCTGGTGATGAAGGAAACAAAGCATACCATCCCGTTTTGATCCTGGCTTTGCATAGCCAGGATTTCTGCTAGGAGATAGGGGTTGAAAACTCCTCATACGGAGGAGAAAACTGGACCCGGGTAACAGCTGTGAGATAGAGGTGAGCAAAAAAAGGGACGTTCAGCTGTTGCTCCTGCTTGGGGAATGTGTCTAGATGCCCTTTCCCTATGGGGTTCAGGCATGAGCTTGGCTCCAGGCGGCTCGGGGGAGCTCTGCCTCCAGCTGCAGTGCTGAGGTTCGCAGTTCTGGCTGCGGGTACCCAAATTCACTCTGCTTTTTCACCAGGGAAACCAGCCTATTTCTGGGTCCAGGCTCAGCAGCATTTTCTCAGCCTGATGTATTTATATCACTCTGATCAGCCAGTTGTACTTCCTGCATAGCAGGGGTCACACAGCTTCCCCAAATTAATATCTAACAGTGGTAAATCCATTACAACCTCTTGAAAGTTGTTCCAGTGGTTAATTATATCCTGTTTCATTTATCTACCTTGGACACCAAATGTATTGAGTTTCAGCTTTCCAGCCTGTGGATCTTGCTGTTCCTTACTTGCAGGCTGAAAGTTCTCTGGAACACCGTTATTTTTGGGTTTAATTTCCTGCGATGAAGTCACCCTTCAGTCATGTGTGAAGCAAATTCTGGAATCTGCTGTAGAGCAGATGATCGTTATCCTCTGTTTGAGCTCCAGCATCTTCCTCCGACCGTGGACATTGCAACTGGAGGCAGCCTGACTGCCTCTTACTCATCTGAGCATCACGTTCACCTCCAGCCCCTGCAGCGTGCCCCTCCTCAAAAGCTACCGTGTCCTGAATGCATCAGCCATCAGGGGGACACATCCTCACAGGCTTCATCACTGAGATTTGAAGGTTCCTCCCCAGTTATCGGTAAAACTGATAAGCAGCTCTGACTCTGTCATTTATATGACCCTCTCACCTAGATGCCGTTGTATTTTCTGACATTTTTCAGTTGATTTATTGAGTGTCATCCAGTTTTGATACAGTTCTTGTTTCTTGATCAAGGTGTGTGCTGATGCAGATCCCCTACAGGACTGTGGTATTGTATTAAGCTCTTTCCTGCATAGGCTGAGTTGGAGATCTTATGGAAAAAGATAGAGGAGCTCGCCGAGACACGTCCTGTGTGCGTGGTGGTTTCTGGTGATCTCAGGGATCATGTAACCAAGGGCAGGGCTGCGTGTCTGTGGCCAACAACCACAACCGGAGGGCGGAAGGAAAATAACCTGGTGGAGAAGAAGGCCGCGTTTCTCTCGGCCCTTCGTGCAGCGGGGATGTGAGCCCTGTACGGGCCGGGGCAGGTGGGAGGCGAGCAAAGGCTCCATGAGCACCAGCCCAGCGCCGGAGCGTTATGTTCAGCGTACGGTCCCTGCGGGCAGGGGCAGGGAGGTGTCACTGGGAAGAGGCTAATTAAAGAGCAGGGTTTGAAGAGCCCTCTGAGCCGGGGCCGCGGCCTGGCTCGTAAATAGCTCAATTAGAGGCGTTTGTCTTCAGGAGCATTTCCTCGGGGAGCCACGCGGTGCGAGCCGCAGCCACCGGGGCGGCCGCGTCCCTGAGGCTCTGGGGCTCCCGAGGCTTTGGGGCTCCCGAGGCTCTGGGGCTCCCGGGGCTGTGGCGCTGCTCGGTTCGCGGCGGCCCCCGGAGCGCGCTGTTTCTCGGGGGGTTGTGGTTATAACGCTTTAACTGCACGCAATTACACGTCGGAAAAGCTTCGTGATGTCTCCACATCCATTATTTTCCCACTTCCCGTTAACGCTTGCAGGCTCGTTTGTCCTAATTTGGTTTTTATTTTGTTCCGAGGCGAGCTGCGTACCCGCAACCGCGCCTGAGCGCTGAGAGCAGCAGCGGGGCCGCGGCCGTGCGCGTGCGGAACTGCCCCCGGGGCCGCCCTGGCCGCGCCGCGTGGCCGCGCACGCTGCCCCCGCCGGGCCCGCAGCTCTGGGAGCCTCGGCCAATCAGAGTTTGGGGGCGGGGCACGGCGGTAGGCGGGAAGAAAAAGAAGCCCAGCAACCGCCGGCGGAGCGGCCAATGGGAGCGCGGACTTGAGGAAAGGCAGGTGACGCTGCCAATAGGCGTTCGGGAAAGAGCTGCCGCCGGGAGGGGAAGGGCCGATGGGATTGGCTGTCCGTCTAACGGGCGGGGCGAGCGGCCAATACCGTTGCGCGCGGGCGGGGCGCGCGGGGTGGCTAGCCGGTGCGGGCCGCCATTGTGGCCAGTTCGATCGGTATCGGGAGCGGAGAGCGGAGCTCAGCGAGCCCGGAGCAGGGAGCAGCCCCCCCACGGCCGGCCTCAGTCACCATCACACCGCGGGAGGCGGCGCAAACAGCCAGTCACCACCACCGTCCGCACCGAACAGCCGCCGCCATGAGCAGCGAGGCCGAGACCCAGCCGCCCGCCGCCCCCGTCCCCGCGGCGGCCCCCGCCGCCGCCCCCGCCGACTCCAAACCCAACGGCGGCAGCGGGAACGGGAGCAGCGGCCTGGCCTCGGCGGCGCCTCCCGCCGGCGGGGACAAGAAGGTCATCGGTGAGGGAGGGAGCGGGCCGCGGGGCGGGGGAGGGCC
>NC_034428.1:6503054-6578301 GCF_002078875.1 Numida meleagris | reverse complement strand
AGATGTCCGCCACGCGGGGCCTTTGTGTGCGCCGCCCCGCCACGTGCCGCGCCTGACGCCGCGCCCCGCGCTCTCTTCTCCTCTTTCGCCCCCCACCCCTCCCAGCAACGAAGGTTTTGGGAACAGTGAAATGGTTCAACGTACGGAACGGTTACGGCTTCATCAACAGGTGAGCGGAGCTCCGCGGGGATGGGTGTGTGTGTGGGGGGGGGGGTGCGTGAGTGCGTGCTCATCGGGGCTGAGCTTTGGGGCTTTCACCCCCGCGGCGGCGTGGCCTGTATTAAGGCCTTTCATGTTGCTCGGGCAGTTGTCGTAGGCTGTCAGTGCACTGCGGTGCTCGTTTAAACCTCTGTGTGAAGTCGAGCAGGACAGGCTGGAGGGAGTTGGGCAGAGGGGACACTGATGAGGTTCAACGAGAGTCTTGCAGCTGGGGAGGAGCAGCTGTGTGCATCAGTGCAGGTTGGGGGCTGAGCTGCTGGGAGAAACTCTGCAGAGAGGGACCTGGGTGTCCTGGTGGCCAGCAGGGTGACCATGAGCCAGCAGTGTGCCCTGGTGGCCAGGAAGGCCAATGGGACCCTGGGGTGCATTGCACAGAGTGGGGCCAGTAGGGTGAGGGAGATTCTCCTCCTCTCTGCTCTGCCCTGGGGAGGCCACATCAGGAGCACTGGGCCCAGTGCTGGGCTCCCCAGTTCAAGGCAGACAGGGAAATGCTGGGGAGAGTCCAGTGGAGGGCTACAGAGACAATCAGGGCCCGGAGCATCTCCTGTATGAGGAAAGGCTGAGAGCCCTGGGGCTGTTTAGCATGGGGAAGAGAAGGCTGAGGGGATCTCATCACTGTTTATAAGTATCTGAAGTGCAGGAGTCAAGTCAGTGGGGGCAGGCTCTTTTTGGTGGCATGCTGCAACAGAACAAGAGGCAATGAACAGAAACGGGAACACAGGAAGTTCCATACTAGCACAGGGAAGAACTTCACTGTCAGAGTGACGGAGCACTGGAGCAGACAGCGCAGCGAGGTGGGGGTGTCTCCTTCTTTGCAGATGTTCAGGGCCCAGCTGTGCAACCTGCTCTGGGAACCTGCCTTAGAGGGGGGTTGGACTTGATCTCTAGTGGTCCCTTCCGACCCATACAGTTCTGTGATTCTGTGATGTCCAGTGGCATTGATGCAGGTTAAAAACAGTGGTGGATGCCTAAAAGCAGGTGCTTCCCAGAAAGCTATAAGTGTTTGGGGAAATGTGCAAAATGCAGATTTCTGGTCCATCACAAGACCAGAGTGTAAAGAGGCCTCGAGAAATGTGCCGTTAGGATTCTTCCTCTGACAGCAGTTGATCTAGAGAACAGTTCTTCCCTCAGTCAGTTTGGAGTGCCTGCAGGTGGTGGTGGTTCTGCAGAGGCCACCTTTCCAGGAGGTGTTGTGGAACAGCCCTGGAGGGCGTTCCTCTGCCGGGAGCTGGGGATGGGGGAAGGCCCAGGGCAGCCCTGCTTCCTGCTGGAGGTCATGGCTGCTTCTCTCCTGTGTGAAAGCACGTGGCTGTGGGGAGCAGAAAAGTGCTGTGTGAGTTCCATCAGTGTGTTAAGCTGAAGATAGTTGAAATGGGAGCTGGGTGACTACCAACCCACCATCACAGGGTTTGACAGGAGGCTGGGGAATCCTCCAGGGGAGCAAATGTTGGCTTACTGATGGTTTTATTAGAGTTTGACCTAAATATCGCCTTTTCATCTATCTGTTACATTGTGGCCTGGTCTTAAGTATCTGAGCTGGCTGGCTGGCTTGTGAGCAGCTTTAAAACCTTGCCCAGTGTGTGTTCTCCACCTGGTGTTTGGGTGTCAGGTGTCAAACTGTTGTCAGTGCTGCTGGCTGCAGCATCTCGGGCTCCTGTAGGTGCCTGCACAGCTACCGGTCGCCAGCTTTATCTGTGGGGAAGGCTTTTTTCTGTTCCACTCATAGCTGGAATGCTGTTACAAGAGTCAAGCACGGAAGCAAGAGCAGCTAGTTAAGACATCTGAATGGCTTCCCCGCTCGTATAATTTTGGCAGCTGTTTAATCCCTGAGGTTGCCATTCCTAATGAGAAACGCAGCGTGAGCTCATGTTATCAAGAGATGAGAGCTGAACTGGAGGACATTTCCCTCGCTCCCAAATACCTCAGGCTCACCACAAGGGAAGCTGTGGGAGCTCCTGCTTTGCTTGGTTCTGCTCACAGCTCACATTGGTATTGGAGCTAAAATTCAGCTTCGCTTGTGGGTGTATGTTAGTATCGAGTATGTTTATTTTCTGAAATATTAGCTTGAATTCTGACTGTTGCTTGTTTCTCGCAGTTGTCAACGTAATACATTAATATGCAGGCAGCTGAGTTGCTCTTGTTGCCATAATTGGAGCTGCACACTGATATCTGGCTTCATATTTACAGCTTTGCTGCGTTTTCTTAATCACTGCTTGCTTTTCTCATTTTTTTAAAATACATTAAAGCTATTGAGGCTATCACCTGGCACAAAGATAAGCTGACTGTCTCACCAGGCCTTCAGAATGGGCATCTCCTATTCTGCTTCCTATTTTGTTTGAGAAGTGCTGATTTGTTATTCCCACGCCATCCATGTGGCAGCACGCTTACTGCTCCTAGGTGGGATTGCTGGAAAATGTCATCTTAGAAATCCTGCGGCAGATGCTGGGTTTTAGAATTAACCAGGAGAATTTTTAACGAATCGTATCTCCACCTTGATCTACTTCAGTGTAACTGAGTCATTTGTTGAGCTAGAACTCCAGCGTGCTCTTAAACGGGAACTGATGTAGAAAGAGCTCTAAACGAAACGACTAGCAGCTGATGTGCTTGCAGAAATGGGAACAGTGTAGGGCATCCACACGTGGAGAGTCTGTAGTATTTACAGGCATCCATTCCACGAGGAAATGGGTGCGTGGTGCTGGAGCTGTCTGACAGGGCAGCTGTAACTTGGATTGAAGTTTTCACAGAATTGCCCTTGCTGTGTGTTAAAGCCACAGTGAGGAGTAACTGGCTTTAAATGAGTCCCGTTATGAGCTCTGCAGCACTAGCTGTGCCTATAGCCAGTCATTCTAGGAAATAAGAGGCACTCGGCAGTTGGTTCATTGGTCTGTGGAATGACATGATGCTGACACCGCAGCGAGGCTCAGCTGGCATGATGTGAGCCTGGGGGTCGAGCCCCAGGCTGGTTATGAGTGGTGAGCACAGCTCTGGAGCAGTGTGAACAGTTCAGGCTGCGCCGTGTAACTGCAGAGCAGAAAGCTCGCTGGGCGCTGCGTGCCCTGCCTGTCTGTTAGCCACGCTGCTGCCCTCATGGAACACTCATCGTTGCAGCCTGCAGGAAGTGGAGCTGGGGAAGCAGGACGTGCGTGGTGCTTTTCATAGCCCGTGATGTCACATCTTCCACTGTGCTGTCCCAAGTGATGGACTGGCCGCAGTCAGGTGTTTTTCCTTCGAGCATCTGTTGGTGGGAGGCGAAGAGTAGGGCGGCACGTGGGGAGGGAGGGAAAAACGCTTTTGCATGACTGGCAGCACTTCAGCATGTACTCTGAACCTTGCACAGGCCCCCTGACAAAGCGTGTCTTTGTAGCAGTGGGCTAGCAAGGGTACAGTTAAGAGCAGGCTGAGCAGCAGCGCAGTGCTGACAGCTGCTTGTCCTGACACTTCCCTGCTTTGACCTCACCCCTAAACAACTGAATTTAAAACTGGGCCAGCGTGCTGCGTGTTTCACATCCAAATTTCCGTTTTGTGTTGTCTTGCAGGAATGACACCAAGGAAGATGTGTTTGTCCATCAGGTAAGATGTGCTGGGAACTGAAATGTGTAACCTCTCTGAAACTTGCTGTGCATGACCTTAGCCAGGTGGGTTACAAGTTCAGAAAGGAAAGCAGAGCTGTCACGCTTCCCTGCTGGATTTGCACGTCTGGCTGCTTTCGCATGAAGATGCTGGGCTCAGCTGTGGCAGTAAGGTTTCCTGTCTCTCCCTAAAATCACTCCTTATATGCAGGAACTTGTGGACATGTTTTTTGGTGGATTTTATTCCATTGAAGGAACAAATGGAGTTGAGTTTTGTTGCTGGCATTAATTTGTAAAGTTGTTACACTTGTTAAAGTGTTTGATGAGTAGAACGTGACTGAGAATAGTGCCTACAGGGCATTCACTCAGAATGCAATCCGCTGCTGAGCAGCATAGAGAACAACCCAAAATAAGCTTTTTTTAATGCATGTTCTTCATGAGAATATACAGAGCAGGGGAGTGCTGAGTGAGAAACTTCTGATGCAGTTTGCATTGTTTTGGGGCTGTTTTGTATCTTCAACTGGAAGCGTATGGGCAGGTATTTCTAGACAACTGTAAGACTGTGCAGCACTCCGGGTAGGCCAGTAGTAAAGCACAGACATCTTCTGGCTTTGAGTTTCTGCTGTGGCTTAATTACTTGTTCGGGAGGATGTCTTAAGTAATAAATAGTTAGATTCCTTCCCCCCAGAAAAGCCGGCACAAACTTCAGATTTGCTAAATAGCGTTTTCCTGCTGTGCCTGTAAATGTAATGTTGCCATATTATGTTGTCAGACTGCCATAAAGAAGAATAACCCCAGGAAGTACCTCCGCAGCGTAGGGGATGGAGAGACCGTGGAGTTTGATGTGGTCGAAGGAGAGAAGGTAAATGCATCTCGGGTGTTAGAGCGTGCACGGAAAAGCCGGTCTGGGGCTTTGGTGTGGTGTTGTGGTTTGAGCAGATGCCTGACGACATCCAGGGAGATGAATGGTTTCTCATTACTTTACAAATGGGGATGCAAATCAGTGCTCGGCGCTGAATCACGTTGTGCTGTAGTCGGTTTGGTGCTCGTTGCTTACCTGATGCTCTCCTTGCTCTTAGGGTGCGGAGGCAGCTAACGTGACAGGGCCTGGTGGCGTTCCAGTGCAAGGCAGCAAATACGCAGCAGACCGTAACCATTACAGACGATATCCACGTCGCAGGGGTCCTCCACGCAACTACCAGCAAAACTACCAGAACAGTGAGAGTGGGGAAAAGAACGAAGGAGCAGAGAACATCCCGGAAGGCCAAGCCCAGCAACGTCGCCCCTATCGCAGGCGGCGGTACCCACCTTACTACATGCGTAGGCCCTACGGGCGTCGACCACAATATTCCAACCCTCCCGTGCAGGGAGAGATAGTGGAGGTAATGCACGTGATGTGGTTCCTTTGGAGCAGGGTGATAAAATGCAGCTCTTGGCTGCTCTGTGGATGCTCGAGATCTGCTGTGTAAGGTTTAGCAGTAAGATAAATGCTTGAGCAGATGTTGGCGTGGTATTAGTTACACCTGTGGAAGAGCAATGCGTTCAAATGTGTGTTAAGTTCTGTTACAATTAATTGGGCAAAGAGGAAGCTCTGTGTAGTGCATGCTCTCGTGCACCGAGACCGCTGTCTGCCTGTTTGTGAACCACCTTGCAGCCCCCTGCGTGGTGTGACTGTCTGGCTAAGAATGTTCGTTGCCTTGTGCCTTCCAGGGTGCTGACAACCAGGGTGCAGGAGAGCAAGGCAGACCAGTCAGGCAGAACATGTATCGAGGTTACAGACCACGATTCCGCAGGTATGCTGCAGATCAGCTATCGCTTTTACCTTGTGCTCTAGCAACACAGCCAGAACATCGCGGAGCTCAGATGCTGCATTGTTAAAGCCTAGCTTGACTTTCAGGGGTCCTCCTCGTCAAAGACAGCCTAGAGAGGATGGAAATGAAGAAGATAAAGAGAACCAAGGGGATGAGACCCAAGGTCAGCAGCCACCTCAACGTCGGTACCGTCGTAACTTCAACTACAGACGCAGACGCCCAGAGAACCCTAAACCACAAGATGGCAAAGAGACGAAGACAGCCGAACCACCAGCTGAGAACACGTCCGCTCCCGAGGCCGAGCAGGGCGGGGCTGAGTAAATACCGGCTTAACATCTCTACCATCATCCGGGTGCGTGTCTGGGTGCTCTTGAGGATGTGATTCGATGGCGGGCTCGCTCTTTTTTGACACTTCCCTCTGACTTCTGCTTTGCAGGGTTCGTGCTAATGCATGTTGTAACTGAATGGCTGCGCTGCTTACTGGCTTCTGCAGAACCGAACTGTGAGCTTTTGCTGTACGAGTGCTGGCTAACTGGGAGGACTCTGCTACCAGGCTTTAATTTTTCTTGGCGGAATAACTGCATAGAATACTTAAAACCTTAATTGCTCGCTGCTATGATAGTTCACCCGCAAGTAGTACTTTGATGCTGGTGTGGTGACCTGAAAGCGTTCTGCTAGGAGAAACAGGTGTGCACAGACACAAGGAGTTGCTCAGGCCTGCCAGCAGCGTGGCTTTGATTGCCCTGCCCCGAGGGCTGTGTGGTTGGCTTTACCACCTTGACGCATCCGTTTCTCATAAATGGATGTCAAATTTGCAGGAGCATCTTGGTGTAGGAGTTTCTCGCCTGACAGGTGCTGGAAATGGTGGTGGAGGGGCTTCTTTTTGTGCAGCATGCAGTGTGTCTGTGGTTGGAGGTGTGGGCCTCGCTGTGCTGGGCTGAGGCTTCTTGGTTGGGAGGAGCGCGCGGAGAAAACGTCACTGCAAAGCTAGTTGGTCGTGCTGTCTGATATACATCAGTTCTTTGCTTCCAGGAGCAGGCAGACTTGTATTGCAGCTAAGAGATTCTGGTGGGGATGTTGATGAGTGGTTACATTAATGGGATGGACTGGGCATGCGGGAGTTAGGCATGAGCAGTATTTCCCTCCTATTGGGTCGCATTGGAGGGCACGAATGGTGATGTCTGTGGTCTGGAAGACGGCTTAGTGAAGCCGTTCTGCTTCTGTCAGGCACAGGTGGAATCCCCTCAGCCACCTCCTGCAGATCTCGGAGCTGCCTTTGCAGGCGGTCTGGTGACAGCGCTGAGCAGCTTTGTGAGGAGGCCAGCGAGGGGGAGATAGGCAGATAGAGCCACGCTGCGTTCAGGAACGTCTTTTCTCCTTCTCTTGGATTCCTCTGCACTCGCTTTGCATGGAAGCTGCCTGTTTCGATCACTGGAAAGTGGGCTGATGTGCTGGGCTAATTTGAGAGCTGTGGTTGATAAGATTTCTGTGTGTGTGAAAGCGTGGCGTGAATTTAAATTGTAGGTGAGCCTTGGTAGACCAAACATCTCCATCTGATGCTATCTGTCTGATCGTCCTTTATTTTTCTTTCTTTCAGTTTAGTCATCAAAGAAAAGACTTAAGAAATGAAGAAGAAGAAAAGAAATGAAATTCCAGCAATAAGAAATGAACAAAAGAATTGGAACTGAAGACCTTAAGTGCTTGCTTTTTGCTGTTGACCAGATTACTAGAACTATCTGCATTATCTATGCAGCATGGGGTTTTTATTATTTTTACCTAAAGAAGTCTCCTTTTGGAAACAATAAACACGTTTTTTAAAAGTCTGTTTTTTCTCAATACACCTTTAAAGGTTTTTAAATTGTTTCATATCTGGTCAAGTTGAGATTTTTAAGAACCTCATTTTTAATTTGTATGAAAAGTACTCCTGATTTTTTCAAGTCAAACTGCAAGCATCTGTTAATAAAGGTCTTAAAGTTAATTACAGTGCGTGCTTTGGTTCTTTCAAACCCACCTTTGTATGAGGATGTGTCAGCTGAGCGTTCGCGAGAGGCTTTGGGAAAAACTGCTTTAATTTTTCAGCATTGCATCTTTGAGTATCCAAACTGCTGAGCTCCTGCACTGCTGAACTTGTGCCCTCAGCTCTGCTCGGAGAAACCGAAGTGAAATGCGTGTGACTGGAGGCGCTTGTGTTCCTCCTCTTGGCCGGCTGCAGCCTGTTCCTGGCCGCCCTTCCATGCTTTACTGAGGGCGTGAGGCAGCTCGCGCTGTCTGCTGCTGTGTGCTCTGCAGGTTGCTTGTTTTCCTGACGCGACGGGGCAAGGCCGGAGGGTGATGGGGTGCTCGGTGTCATCAAACTGTTTCCAAAAGCTTTCGGGGCATGGGGCAGGGGAACGCTTGTCACCTGGGGTGGTGCGGAGCACTGCTGCTCTTGGCTTAGGACGCGAAGCGGCGCTTCCACAGCTGTCACTGCAAAACCTGTACGGGAGGAGCGCGATGAATGCGCCCGCCGGGTCTGAGCATGGACAGCTCCGAGTGCGACCTGCGGCTTCCCCTTCTACCCTCTAACGAGCTCTCTGCTTTTATCATGCTAATGCTTGCTCTTAATTGCTTTCCTGTGTGCTCAAGCACCAGCCATTAGCAGCCCGACGCGTTTGGGTTGTGCTCTATCTCTCGGTGCCTTTCAGCGTGCTTCCGCCTGCCCGTGTAGAGCAGCAGGTGCCTCCTGCGAGCCCACGGAGCTGCTGGACGCAGCCAGTCACGCTGCCGGGCCGCGAGGCTTTCCCTGGGTTGCGAGCCACTCTTTGGGTTTCAAGCTGAGCTTGAAATCGGGAGATGTCCATCTCAGCAGTGGGGAGGGTGCTGGGTTGTGGTTCTGGTTGTTTTCAAAGTGGTTTGTGAGTGAAGAAGGGTAGTAATTAATTTGGACAACGATCTTTCATGCATGGACATCAAAACCCAGCTTTGCAGGAGGAGCATCTCCGTTATTTTTCAAGCTGCCTCTGTACGCGGCGATGGAGTGACACATGAATAAATGCTCGGGGCTAAGCGGCTTCACCCCGTTTACGAATGCAAATTGCACGCGGTGAGCGCTGGGGCAGTGCCACGCTGCCAGCTGCATTGCCGGGCCCGGCAGCCACGTGGAGTCAGTGTTGCTCTGCGCACATGAGGCTTTTCATTAAATTCCTCCAAAGCAGCGACGGGGCAATGAGCAGAGAGCTGCTTTGCTGCTCCCACAGGGGCAACAACCATTGCTGGCACAGCCGCAGGGTACAAGGGGAGCTTAGCACCCTAAGCTTAGCACTGCACCTTAGCACCGCAGGGGAGTTGGGAAAGATGACCTCCAAGTGTCCCTTCCACCTCAGACGATTCTATGACTGCTCCCTGAGGCTTCAGCATCCTGTCTGGTTGCATGACATCGCAGCGCTGTCCCACGTAGCTGGCGGTGCTTTAACGGGGTGGGGCTGTCCCTGGCGGGGCTGGGTGCGGGAGGTGCTGCCGCACATCACACACGGGAGTTCATGGTGTACATCTTGCTGGTGACAGCTCGGTGCTGGGCGAGGCGCTGGGGTCCCTGGGGGCTGCTGGGGGCTGGGGGGAGAGAGCCAGGGCTGCGTTCAGGGGAGGGTGTCACTGCTGCCCCGCATGGCTGTGCCATGGGTATGGCGACACAGGGAGAAATGAACCTGGACGGCCAGCATGGCACCTTTGGGTGGGTGCTAACACCTTCACCAGGACCTCAAGATGCCCTGTGTGGGGATGGAGCACTTCTGCGCTCCCCCTATGCCCCCACAGGATCTATGGGCTCTGCTTGGCATGACACAGCCCCCCCAGCCAGAGTGCAAATGCCAGCTGCTCTTCATTTGGCTGGAGCCTGCAAGAAGTGCCTGCACCCTCCGAGTTGTCCACCCCAGGTATATCCCTGCGGGACTCGATGTGGGATGGGGCAGCCCGGGGCAACGCAGACTGACCTGAGTGGGCATGGAGGCAGCAGGTGAGCAGGACGGACGCCATGAAGCAGCCCGTTGAGCCGGCCATCCCCAGCCAGCAGGACCACCCAAAGTCGTAGTGGACCCCCAGGAAGAGACTGTGGGACACCAGCATGGCCCTCTCCACGTAGACATCCACTGCATACCACACAGAGCCCACGAGACCCAGGATACCTAGGAGGAATGGGGCCAGTTAAGAGTGAGCTGTAGAACCTCCTCCTTCCCAGAACCCCTCTGAGTGGGTGCCTCTGGCTCCCTGTGTCCCAGCTGTCCCCAAGCACTCCCGGCCACGCACTCCCGATGCCGAGGATGACACCAGCCCCGTAGCACAACTTCAGTTTGACATGAGGTTCTTCCTTGAGGAACTTGATGCAGTCGAGCCCAAGGAGCAAAGTAGCCAAAGCCAGGCCCACCAGGAGGTCCGCTGTGATCAGCAGCGTTCGTGTCACCACAATCTTCACTGGGGAGAAAAGAACAAAAAAGCAGAAAGGGGACTGAGGAGTGATCAGAGGAAGCGGTGTCCCTGCTCCAGACTGCTGCCTGTGTCCCTCCTGGATTTATCCAGCTCGTTGCTAGATCGGGTTGAATGGAGCCCTGGGCAGCCTGGTCTGGTGGCCAGCAACGCAGCCCACGGCAGGGGGCTGGAGCTCAGTGACCTGCAAGGTCCCCTCCAACTTAAGCCCTTTTATAATTGCTGGTCATCTCCATAGGATATGGTGACATCGGGACACCAATGTCCGCCACTCTGTGTGCTGCTCACTGTGTGCCTCAGGCAAGGTGCTCACCAGGCTTATCAGAAACCTTGCAATGGGACTCAATAAGCCCATTATCAGACCAGCTCAAGAAGCCACACAACTTAAGGTGCACCAGTCATGATCTGGGATGTGCGACCCTCTTGGCCCATCCTGCACGTTGGCTTAGGTAGAAGATGCTGTTGTCTAAACCTGCTCACATTGCCAGCTGTATGTGGTCTGACCTGCCCCTTCAAAGCCCCAAATCCCCACTTGGTCCACGCTAGCTTCCTGTTCCCTTCTTCAGTGCCCAAATCTTTGCCCATGGAATCATGTTGTCCCACATCATTACTCTATGTATACATAGGACAAAGCCTGAGTTTCTCATCAACAAGGTCAACCCTTCACAATGAGGATCTTCTTGAGGGAAAAGTCTTAGGTTCTGAACTCAAAGATGCCTTGTTGGATGTTCACAAGAGGTTAAAGGGATTTGTTGGAATAGGCAAATTGTGCTGGAAATGGACTGCTTGATACTGTAGAGTAATGCTCCCACTCCAGACCATGCTGGCTTACCTGGATGGTCTGCCAAAATGGAGTCATACTGGTCACAGGTCCTCACCCCATCCTGCATGTTGGTGACACATTCCCTCCAAAGCCCCCGGCACTTGTGACTCACCTGGAAGCAGGAGAAAGGATGCTCAAACAGCACTCAAAAGCACCTCTGCTCCCTGGAGATCATAGAATCATTTGAGTTGGAAGGGACCCTAAAAGGCCAACTCCCCTGCAGTGAACAGGGACACCTACAACCAGCCCAGCAAAGCAGATCTTCAGGTCCTCACCTAGCTCTCAGCCATGAACACACGGTTGCTTTACTCACCTCCAAGCTGTCATCAGCGTTCACCATCCAGCAGTCAGTGCATGTAGCAAGAAGGAGGAATAGGGCTGAGAGGAGAGTGAGACCAAACGCTGTCATCTGCAAGATTGCGCTCATGGGGACACCTGCAAGGGAACACACAGAGATGCCTGCTGCCTCTGCTCTGGCCACCTCCCAGGTACCTTGTCCACTGCCTGGGCCAGGGTGTCCTCTGGATCCCTAAGCGCAGCTCAGACATTCTCCAGTTGTGCCAGAGGAGGGCTAGATTTAATACCAGGAAGGATTTCTTTACAGGGAGTGTGGTCAAGCACTGGAACTGGCTGCCTAGGGGAGAGGTGGAGTCCCCAGCCTTGGAGGCATTTCAGACATGTGGACATGGCACTAAGGGACAGAGTTTAGGGATGGGACTTGGTAGGTTAAGCTGATGGTTGGACTTGGTGATCTTGAGGGCATTTTCCAGCCTACATGATTCTATAATTCTATAACCCTTAGTACTGCCCCTCTGTGAATCAAGAGCTGCTTGGAAACTATTGTCAAAGAGCAACTGTTGTCAGACCCCATTATTTCAGCATGTATCTCCTGATATCCCAATGTTTCATTGATGCTTCCATCATATGATTCAGCGAAAAGATTACCCACTTTTCCTTGTGATTTCAAGAAAAGCAGTGAGGTGTTGAAACACCCAAACTGGAACACGTGGGATTGTCCCATGGAAGTGTCCAAATCTCAAGTGGCAAGCACAAAGAAAGAGGGCTGCTGTGGCTTAATGCCTTTGGGTGCTGCTAAGTATTTCCAGAGAGCAAAGGGGATGGGAGCATCTGATTTCCATCACTGCCAGAGTTGGAGGGACTTTGCAGAGAAAGCAATTGTACGCAAGGTATGGAGCAGAGGATGTCATGTCTCCAAAGACTGGAGAAGAGTCCTACTTTGGTGTCTTTTGCAATCCAAGTCTTGGCACTGCCAAATGTTTTAGTGCCTGAAGCTGCAACCACTGTGTGCAGAAAGGTTCCCATCAGGGTTTATTTTTCACCCTTTCTTACTGATGTTATTAACAGACAGACTCTTGTACCCCACATTACAACGCTCTTTTAAAACTCCCAGGCCACCTTCTGAGCTAACTCTCCATAACCTTTCTTCCTTCCCCAAGACCCTGGCTGTTTTTCAGGCTTTGAAGAAAATCTGTTCAGCCATTTGAGTTAAGTGAGAAAAAAAAAAAAAATTCCTTCTCTAGAGGAAACGCTCAGTCATTGTTTGCGCTTGGGTAACTCCAAAACAGCTTAGTTTTACTGCTGGAGCCTTGGCTGGTGCAGCGGGTGGTGGAGCTGCTAGCTTTGTTGTGCTTGGAGGTGTTTTATGGGGAATTAATGATGTTTGGGGCAAAGGGGAGCTGCGTGGGGAGCACTTGTGGGAAGCATCCTGCCTTCCTCCAGAACATAGAATCATAGAATCACTGAGGGTGGAAAAGAGCTCTAAGATCATCCAGTCCAACCATCCACCTACCACCAACACTGCACACTGAGCCGTGTCCCTATGTACTATGAAGTAGGGACTGGGGAAGCCTTACCTTCATTGCAGCATCCATGCTCATCCTCGCTGGGCTGCAGCCATCTGAAGTCTCAAAGTGGGATTCAATCCCGACCCATGTGGAGGTGTCTGATGGAAACACGATGCCCACAGAGCACTGTAAGCCCACATCTGTGCTGGGCTATTTAATGCTTCTCCAAGGCATGTCATAGTGCTTTGTGCGCTAAGGCACGGCAGGGGGCCTCATGGTTAAATGGTAATTGGCTGGAAATAGAGGTTGGCCTCCAAAAAACATCACATCTTGACACCTGTGGGAACGAGCTGGGGCTGTGGGAGACATGGAGAAACACTCCCCAGGTGGGGGACTCTGTGTCCTGGGCAAACGTCCCCTGTTCTTTAATCACAGTTTTTAATTAGCACTCATGGGTGAGTGGTCTGAGATGTGTTGGCTCCACCGCACTGGTGCAGCAGAAGCAGAGGGATGGAAGTGGCAGGAGGAAGAAGTTAGATGCAGTTTGTTGTGGGGAGGGCAATTCAAAACCCTCAGTGCTATCCATCAAGTTCCTAGCTGTAAAATGGCCGAGCATTTCTCATCTCCTGAAGACATCTCATAGGTTTCAAACTGACAAAGAAATCAACCCAGAGGCAGCAGAATCAAAGCCACCTTGATGGGACCCCTTGAGGACTCTGATCCCCTCTCTGGCTCCCCCAAAATTCAAAGCTTTCAAGGGAGGGATGCAGGAAAAGGCTGTAAAGGACACAGCCTCACAGGGGCACTTAATGGAGCCTGTAAAACTTGCCCATTTCCAGGCTGCGTGGGGGCTCCTGGGCCATTATGCACAGTCACTCCTCTCTGGTGTTTTCCAGCTCAGATAATGTGGCTGCTTGACCAGAGGCATATTTGTGGGCTTTTTGCTGGCCCTCGAAAACAGCACCTCAGCTGCCTCGTGCTGCCCAAATATTTCAGGTTTGTTCCTTACTACCCAGAAAAGTCGCTTTCTTGCATAGCATCTTATTGCAGCATCCTCTGAGAATCTCCAGCATAAGCTGTGCCCCATGGCTGTCAGCCATATCTGTGCTCTCATCTCATGGGTCAATGGGAAACAACACCCCAGGTATGTATTTCCAAGTCATGGGATATATTTAAGAGAGATATATTTTTTTCTTCCCCCTAAATAATCCTCTGCAGTACTGAACTACAGGGGTTTTGGCAGAGTGCTGCACACTCCTTTGTAGCAAATTCTTGAGATTCAGCCCTGCAGAGGCACCCAGGTTCTTGACATGAATAATTGCTGTGGCTTTATTTCAGATTATGCTGTTTCACATGGTATTTTGGCACATGGCAAGCCTTTTCTTGGGCATACCTGTGCATCTAGTGGTGAACTAAGGCAGAAACCTTCCAGGAGGGTTTGTATACTTTCATTTTCCAACTTAGATCTCAGAAATTTTTGATTTATGGTACTTAGATATCCACAAAATGGCTGAAATTCTGGTATGTTCTCCACATGTGTGCACTGGTGATACATGAAAGAGGTTTGTTTTTATTTTCTGCTCATTTAATCTGTGGGTTTATTATATATGAAATGGGTCCACCTGTTTGATTCTCAGTTGAAATGTTTTGGGCATTGAAAAGATACAGGTAGAAAGGCAAATCTATCAGTCTTTGAATAATTAAGAACATTTCCTTAATCAGTGAAGATGAGATGAAGATCAGATCTGCGTTATACTGGTTTTGTAAGATAAAAAGAGGGAGGGAGTGGGGTGAGAAAGCCACTAAAGTGCTCTGTTTAGTGATTTGGATGGCAGTGGATCCCACGCATCGCATGCAATACTGCGGGCCATCCCAAGCCTGGCAGCCTGTTCCAGTATTTAATTCCACTCTGCCATGGGCAAAACACATAAGGGATTGTCTGGAGGACAGTGGGGGCCTTTGTGCCCCCAAACATGTAATTGCTGCTGTAGCTTAGCTATTTTTCCCCCTCTCTTATGTTCTTCCAGCCGGTGCAGCTGATCCCAGAGATCCATGGGGCTGAGCCTGTGGCAATGTCACAGGAGTTCCCAAAATCAGAGTTTTGGGTTAGTATAGGACATACCTGCGATTCAAGGGATGCAGGAAGATAGGGGAGCTGGGCAAAACCCTCCTGGGCCTACACCAGTGCCAAGGAAAAGCAGGTGCCGCAAAAGCAGAAATCAGCTCAATTAGCACAGCGAGGAGCAGCCCAGCCCCAAGTTCTTGGAAAAGAGATTAAACCCTGCGGCTCTCCTTCACAAGCAGCAGGGTGACTGCAATGAGTGCTTTGTTTTAGGGCTGAGCTGAGGAATGGGAGGTGATGGGGCCTGGCCAGGAGGGCACACGCGAGGCTGCAGCCTGGGACAGGCCCACGTGAGGCCGCAGCCTGAGAAGGGCCCAGGCCACAGCTACAGGGGTGATGTGCCGGGCCAGTCAGATGGGATTTAGGTGCATTAGGCTGAAATTATGCTATCTTTTAGGCCACAGTTTGAGCAGTAGCACCTGCCTGGGTGCACCTGCAAAGTTCTGCTTCACGTTGGCTCAAGGCCTGGTGGGCCACTCTTAGGAACCACACTTATTTCAAGTGCCTCCCAGCAGGCTGAAAGGAGGTGGTCCTAGCCTCAGAGCCAGCAGCAGGCAGAAACCTTCAAGCCAAACTCCCTGCCCAAACCCCTCCCAGACCCCCTGCCCACACCAGGGATAGGCCTCAGCCCTGTGGCACTGGCACAGGAGCAGTGCGAAGAGGCCCAGGTTTGGATGGAGGGCAAAGAGATGATTTCAGAAAGACACCCATAATCAGAAATATTTTAATAACATTGAGTCACAATTTTTAGTACAAACAACCTGAAAAAAAAACAAAAAAAGGAATCCCAAACAGTGCTGCTCCCACAGTGTACATCGCACAGAAAAGTTAATGCATGTTTATATTAAAAGAATAAAAACATTCTTCTACACAACACTGCGCTCTCTATATAAAAACACACTTTAGATACATATATTTTTAAGCACAGTTTTCCTTCCCAATCCTCACTGCAGTAGCTTTGGAGTGTGTTTTGAGGGGAAACCAAGCACCAGCCTCCCTGACAGTGCAGACACTACAAGCACTGCTCTCCCCTGATGGCTGACGATATTTTTACATGGGGTCTGCAATGCAAAAGAGAGAGAGGGCTGTTAGTCCTTCCTGCCTTACAGAAGCCAACCCCCAGAGCAGGGACTGCTCTGCTTCCCTCCTGCATGGGGAGCTGCTGCCCCAACCTTTAATTTTGGGACAAATGGCCACATTTAGCCAGGAACAAGAGCAGCACATGGGTATAAAGCAGACAAAAAAAGCAGGGAGAAATCAGCTATATGGGTAATGGGGATTTATAAAGTAATAATTTAAAAAAAAAAAAAAAGCAAAACCGCAAAGCCGGGCTCTTTGGATCATTTCCACTGTTTTGTTTCCTGCGGTTTAGCTGGCATACCACGTACAGCAGACGGACAGATGGCAGCATGGGGCCTTCAGAGGATCTACAGGAGGAACTGGAGCGCTGGTGTGTTAGTAACAGCCACGGCGTGGACACAGAGGAGGTGGCAATTAGCACTGCTGAGCCTAAAGGACTTCACCAATCCTACTGAGGAAGGGGCATTTGGAAACAGTGAGGAGACATCAAAGTTCACAGGTTTGTCCATCTCGAAGTTAACTGAAACAGCTACGCTGGGCATCAAAGTAAAAACAAGCCATTGCCTGTGCTCACAGTCCCCATTTTGCCTGCTTTAACCTGGCCAACACCAGTTTGTTCTCCTGCTTAACAAGGCCGCATACTTGCGCCTGGTGAGAAATATGCCTGGGTCAGATTTTAGCTGGCAGAGCTCAGCTGGAGCCCCAGCAACCACCAAACTGCCATGCTTTCATTCCTCATGTGCTCACATCAAGAACGATTAATACCAGTGTTGCTTTGGGGCAGCAGCCACGCAGGGCACACCTGCACCCTGAAAGCAGAAATGTTTCCTAAGCCACCAGTGCTGGTGCAGCATCCTCTTCCCTGGAAAACCCAGTGGTGAGGCTGCAGGAGACGGAGGGGCACACAGGGACAGTCGCATGCGGTGGGGTGGACAAGCACAAAGCGCCTCTGTGCAGCCCACCCCCAGCACCCCCTGCTAGGCACTGGGGCATGGCCCAGCCACCCACAGCCCCAGCAGCGCGGGGCTGGGGGTGGAGGTGCAGCCCCTGCAGGCTGGTGGTGCTGGATACGGGGAATTCTGACCAACAGCCCGTTTTAGAGGCTTGTGCTGCAACCTAGAAAAATGCCTGAGAAGTGGGTGCATCCCCAGCAGAAGAAAGGTCTCTGGTGGTGCCCGTGTGCCGTGCCATGTGGGAACACCAGGGCCATGCCTGCTCTTGGGAGGGGAGGGCGTGGGAGGGCAGGGCTGGGGTCAGACGTACTCCCGGGCTGTGGAAGGCTGCGACTGTCGGTAGTACTGCTGTCCTTGGCGCTCCTTGGCAGGGCAGGAGCAGCACAGCAGGGAGCCCCCCAGCATGGTGAGGCTGGCGGCCCCCCAGCCAACAAACAGTGCTGAGCCGAACTCGTACCTGCAACAAGAGAGGGGTGGGGAAAGCATCAGGGGGGTGGGAAAAGCAAAGAGGAGTGGGGCTGCATGTCACCACTGCCTACCGCACTATGGTGTCCAAACCAGCATGGGGCAGTCCCATGGGATGCAGAGGGGCTCAGGGAAGTGGTGTCCCCGAGGGGGCTCCTACCTGGCGTTGATTGGAGTGCTGGGACTGAAGAACTCATAGGTCACTTGCGTGGCGTACAAGGAGACGGCCGCTAACGTGCACAGACCTGGGAGTCAAACATCGAGCATCAGGAATGCCCAGCTCATTACCAAACAGCCCCACTTCCCTTCTGTTAAAGGCTATTGGAGCTTTTCTGCATCAAAGAGGGGCAAAGGCTGCAGCTGCCCAGCGGCTTACCGCAGAGGATGAAGAGGACACCTCCAGCAACAGCAATGCGGCTCTTGGTGACAGGATCCTCTTCACCAACCTTGGTGCATTTCATGCCCACGACACTCACGATGATGCCAAAGAAACCCAGGAGGAGAGAAATAACCATGAGAGCCCGGGAGGTCTGGATGTGAACTGTGGAGGGGAAACAAGCTGCTTGCAGCACTGCAAGGCGAAGTCACTTCTCACGGGGATGAACCTGCCCTTAACGCCCTGTCCTTTACCTTATCCTTAACTCTGTCCTCGCCGTGGTGCCCATTGTTGGGATCAAACCCATAGGGATTGGGATCAAAGACACACAAAGGGGCTGAAGCTCATGGGCATGAGCTGGGCTCAGACCTACAGTGGGGCTCTGACCTACATCAGGACTCAAACTGTGGGTGCAAAGCAGGACTGGAACATGCAGAGAAAAGCGAGGGGCTCAGACCCACAGCAGGATGCAGACCCACACTGGAGCAAGGAGAGCTCAACTCACTCTCAGCACTGGGTCCCTCAGCCTTCCTCCCCGCCACGCTCTTCCTCCTCCCTCCACGCTCTTCTGGCTGCAATTTCAGCAGCATCACAGTCCCCAAACACTGCGCTCAGCCCCAGGGTTGTGATGTTCCCAGTGCGCAGCTGCTGTTCCAGAATGAGACACCCACTGCTGGACTCAAACCCACAGAGACCAGGGGGTGAGGGCTTTAAGCCCATGGGCACGAGATGGGCTCAGCCTTACAGCGGGGCTCTGAGCCACAGTGGGGCTCAAACTGTGGATGCAAAGTGGGACTGGAGGATGGAGAGAAGCATGTGGGCTCAGACCCACAGTGGGACCCAGACTCACGGAGAAGAGAAGAGAACTCTGGCATGCACCGGGCTCAGATGTGCGGGGGGAAGGTGGGCTCTTCCCACAGAACTGGGAAGGGGAGCTCAGACCTGGGGGGGGGCATGGGGCCGGGACCCACAGGATCGCTCAGATCAGCGGGAAGGGCACTAAGGGGGCTCGGAGCCGGGCTGGGAAGTGGGCACGCAGGAAGGGTTGGCTCAAAGCCACGGGGCTTGGCTCAGCCCCTTGGAAGGGGCTCAGCCCCGAGGGAAGGGGTATGCCCACCGCCCTCTGTACGCACCGTCGAGGGAGAGCAGCGAGTCGTGGAGGCGGCACTGCACCTGCCCGGTGCTCTGCGCGGCGCAGCTCATCCACAGCCCCTCGTGCAGCCCCACCGCCGTGATGATGGCGTCCCCGGCGTACGAGCTCTGTCTCCACTGGGGCAGCGCTGCGGCCGCCAGAGCCGCCACCCACCCGCCCAGCGCCGCCAGGTACCCAGCCAGCTCCCGTGCTCCGCCGCCCATCGCCGCCGCGCTGCGCCCGGCCCGGCCCGGCTCTGCCCGGGGGTGTGCCCGCCCCGTCCCGCCCCGAGCTCCATCAGCCCCTCCTCTGGGCTGGAGGGGCCTCGGGGGGAGGTGGGTGGTTAGGGTTAGGGAGCGGAGCGGGGTGCTGGGAATCCCCCGCAAAAAGAGCGATTCGGGGTGTGGGAGAGGGGGAGATGGGGGTTATGGGAGATGGGGACCCCCAAGGAGGTCGAGGGGCACTGGGGAAGGCTTTGGGCTGAGGGAGGTGAACCCCCGCGGGGCCATCGGGGCCGGGACCCCTGGGGCTGCTGCAGGGGTGGATGCAGGAACGTGGCACCGAGCTGTGCTGCCAGGAGGGGGGCACACAGGGCAGCAGGCATGTGGCTGTGCCAGGAGGAACTCAGAGCTCTCAGTGGCATGGAGCTCTTGGTAACATGGAACCCTCAGTGGCATGGAGCTCTTGGTAACATGGAACCCTCAGTGGCATAGAGCTCTTGATGGCATGGAGCTCTCAGTGGTATAGAGTTCTTGGTGACATGGAGCTCTTTGGTGGCACGGAGCCCTCCATGGGATGGAGCTCTTGGTGAAATTGAACTGTTGTTGAAATGGAGCGCTGAGTGGCATGGAGCTCTTGGTGACTTGAATCCCTTGGTGACATGGAACCCTCAGTGGCATGGATACCTCAGTGGCATGGAGCCATTGGTGGCATGGAGTTCTTGGTGGCACGGAGCTCTCAATGGCATGGAGCACTTGGTGAGAGAACTCTTGGTGGCACGGAGCTCTCATTGGCATAGAGTTCTTGGTGACATGGAGCCCTTGGTGGCATTAAGCCCATGGTGGCACAGAGCCCTTGGTGACGTGGAGCCCTCAGTGGCACAGAGCTCTTGGTGACACGGAGCCCTTGGTGGCACTAAACCGTTGGTGGCATGGAACCCTTGGTGAAACAGAGCTCTCGGTGACATGGACCCCTCGGTGGCTGCTCGCTGGGTGCAGGGAGCTGGCAGCTGCCCCAAGCACTGCCCTCCTGCCGGGCTGGCTGCCCTGGCAATCGTTAACCACCATCTCATCGGCAGTCAGCTCACGCTCGGTGGGGCCGGGGGCCGGCTGCCTGCCCCAGGCTAAGCTCTGCACCTGGGGGACAGTGGGCAGCTCCTGCACAAGGGTGCGAGCAGGGAGCCCATAGGGAGAAACCATCCGGCTGCTGCCATCCCTGTGCTGGACACTGACCCCTTTGGCCCCTCTGCCTGTTCGTGCAGGGCGTTTCGCGGGCGGTGTTTCAGAGCGTGCGCTCGCATTCCCCAGATGGTTATGGTAATGGTGCAGGGACAATTCACTGCCCTGTTCAGCTGCTGCTCAATGTACTTCTTGTTCAGCAAGAGGGCAGAGCTCCCGGCCAGGGCAGTGGGTGTCATAGCAGGGTAAGCAGCCCCCACTGTCCTCAGGTGCCTCCTGCCCCAAACATGAAGCTTTTGCATCCTTCTTGGGGGATGTAGGGGTTGCGTTGCCACTGCTGCCCTGGGTACAGGAGTCCTAAGGCACGTGGGGACAAAGCCTGCAGGCTGTGCAACCAGAAGGCTTTTGCCATGGGAGAATGACCTCTGCTCCCCGCTGTGCCCCATCACCAGCGCTGCCGGGCAGAAAGCCACAGCTCTGTGCACACTGATAGATATGCTGTGCAAGCATCTCCGCTCCCAGCAGCGCAGGGCTGCTGCCCTCGCCTGGGCACCAGGATGGCTGCAAGGATGCGCCCACAGCTGGGCTTTTGGAAAAGACACCTTTATTCACCAGTCCTCTGCAGAAGGCACTTAAATAGCTGTGGTGGGGAGTGGGCTCGAGCAAAGCAGAAAGGCACGTTTGGTGTGGCTCCAGCCCTCCCAGCCCCACACTGCTACCATGGCACTGGGGCCTCAACTCTAAACGACATCCCTCCCTTTTCCCCACGTTCCTCACCCCTATCCACCCCCAAAGTCTGGCTGCTCATCTCGAGGTTGGTAGCAGCTCCGCAGCAGGGCTGGGGCTCCCCATTCCGCTCCACAGAGTAGGGCCCAGCCTGCAGCCCACGACTGAGCAGCCAAAACCGCGTGGCTGCAGCTGTGTCCCAAGTGGCGTGGAGCTGGTGGTGCTGGCCCTGGCAGGGCTGGGACCCTGCATGAGGAGTGTCACAGTTCATCCTTCCCTGACGCGTGCAAGCCAGCAGCACTGGTGGCAGCTGTTGGCTCCTGCTCCGTGCTTGTCTCCTGCAGCAAATCCACCTCTTCTGTTCTGAAAAGCATCTTCACCAAATCATCCGCCTGCACGCGTTCCTGTGGGCCAGAGCTCACGTCACACCCTTCCACAGAGGGCAGGCCCCAGAAAACCCTCCTGCTGCCCAGGGAGCGGAGTGAGGCGCTTACCCGCTCACTGTGCCGTGGGTCCAGGGTGAACCAGAGGGCAATGGCACAGCGTTGGCCTTTGGTCACAGCCTTCACCCCGTGAGGGTTCTCTGAGCCAGAGGAGAAGCCCACGGCACGGCCACACTGGGGCTGCACCTCTGCCTGCAAGGAGAGACCCTGCTGCACCATGGGGACATGGGGGGAGCCAGCCCCAAACCCTTGTTCACCTTGTGCACTGGCATTTTCCCCAGGGATGGAATAAGGCTTGGGAGCAGGGCTGCGCGTGGAGCCCCAGGGAGCCCAGCTACTTACAGTCTGCGTCTTGGCATCCAGCTCCGTGAAGTAGAAAGCTCCCCCTTCAAAGTCCCCGTTGAGGTAGAGGATGGCACTAAAGAGAGCAGGGGACAAGGTGACACCCACCCCCCCAGGCAGCTCAGCCACCCAAACCCTAACCCACCACCGCAGCAAGAGGCCAAGGCAGGAGAGCCTGGGCTGGGCTGCCCTCCTGCCCTGCTCCTCGCTGGGGGGCTGCTAAGTGTAACGGCCTCAGGAGGGAAGCTCAGGCCCATGGACACCTCGGTACCTGTAATCTCGGAAGGTGTAGGCTGGTGGTTCCTTCACGCACACCAGGGCCTCTGCATTGAGGATGCAGTTGTCCACGTGCACCTCGTGGCTGTTGTCACTACGGCCTTCTTGCTTCTCTAGGGTGGAACAAGACGTGGTACATCAATACTGCTCTGTCTGTGCAGGAATGGGGTCTGTCCCCAAACACCGTGTGCGTAGATGTTGGGGTGAGGTGGCCCTCTGCTCCCAGGTAACAGTGATAGGATGAGGGGAGAAGGCCTCAAGTTACACCAGGGGGGGTTCAGGATGAATATTAGGAACAATTCCTTCTCAGAAAGAGAAAGGGTCCTGGGCAGAGGCTGAAGGGGCCCTGCTTCTCTTTGCAGTCCAGTCCTTCGGGGCCATGCTCACCATCAATGGCTGTGCGGCACACCAGGTGCGAGTAGGAGAAATGGAGCGGGACCTCCAGGCGGAAGTAGGACTCCATCATGTGCCGCACCTTCTCCGTCACGTTGTAGTAGAGGTGGGCGCTCTGCAGGGGCACCTTGCCCTCCTGGCCCAGCTGTGGGGGACAGACAGCACGTGGGCTCAGCTGCAGCGGGGCAGGAGCCCCAGGCACCCGCAGCCACGCTAACCTTGAGGGCCTTCAGGACGGTGACACCATAGAAGGTCTCACTGGGGGTGTGAGGCGATGTCTTCCCACGATAGCCATCCCCTGCCGAGGCAGCTGCCTGCGAAGCCCAGCCAACGTTATCCCACCTGATTTCCGAGGCACAGGATGTGACCCTTCAGCATCCCCGCGTCCCCGTGCTCACGTTGGTGAGTCTCTGCAGTTCCCGGCACTCCTCAGCTGAGAGGACTCCGTCCACCACAACGCGCTGAGACCCGTTCAGGGTTTTGGAGTTCATGGTGACGCTGGCTCCCTCGTACACCAAGGGGCCACCTGCGGCACAGGTGGGATCAGGAGGGAATATGGATGGGACTGGGGGCAGCCCTGAGGGACTTTGGGCTGGCACCAGGACCCGGAGCTCCCCACACCTTCTCGGATGAACTTGCTCATTTCCGCAGATTCCTTCGCCTTCTCCTCCACCAGTGTCTCGATCTCCTTCATCAGGTTGCCGATCTCCTCGGAGATGCGCGCCGCTGTCTCCCGCTCCACCCTGGGCACACAGTGGCCATCAGCTCCACAGCCCCACTGTCCCCAAGTCGGGAAGAAGGCATGCCAAGGCAAGGACAGGACAAGTTGTGTCTAGGGGCTGCTGACAAAGCCCAGGGCGTGAAGGTGTCATCTCAGCACAGCCCTCACCCCCTACCCTGAGCTGCTTCGGGTGACCCATGGGCCAAGCTGCTGCCCTCCAGCAGCCTCTCCCAGCCTCAGCATTAAATAATTCTGTCTGCAACCACTGACTTGAGCCCAAGGAAGGCAGAGAAGTGCCCCCGTTGATTGCTCCCCAACGGCAGCTTGCCAAGCACTCACTTTTGTTTCTCTCGCAGCCTCTTTGGTATCACTTCTTCGGGCGTCCACGTGTCCTACAGCCACAAGGACAGCATCAGTAGCTGGATGAGGATCTGCCTCTGATACCACATCCCCTTCCCTGCAGACACGTCCCTCCAGCTGCCACCAGCCTTGGTGTGGTGCCACTCACCGGGTCCACAAATGGGATCCCAAAGACGTCGTAGCTGAAGAAGAGCAGCTCCTTCTCCATCAGGCTTCGCTGGCGGTATGCCTGGATCTCCTGGGGGAGGGGCAGAGGGGTGGGTCAGGGCAGCTCTCCAGACTGCTGTCCCCATCACAAGCCAACCCAGATCAACCCACAAAACCTCCACCAGGGCTCAGAGCCCTGAAAGGACAGAATCCATCTGGCTCGTCCCAGTGGTCACCCACCTTTCGGGGTTCGATGGGCCTGGCCAGGTCTTCTCCCAGGACAGCAGTGTAATAGGCCAAATTCTGGTTCATCACCTCATCATTTGGGAAGAAGAGCAAGTATGTTTTGGCGCATTCAATCGCTTTTTCATAATTCCCATCTGGAAAGAGGAACAGAATCGTCACAGCATGACTTCTCCCTGCCTTGCTGGTGCTCAGCTCTGGTACAGGCATGATCCACTGCTGGGGCGGAGACTGGACAATGGGATTTTGGTAGGGGACAGAGTAAATGGGGATGCAGAGGAGAAACAACGGAGAAAGCTCTTATTCTGCAAAGGGTCTCCCTCTAAGGAGGAGCAGATACTCTGAAGCAAAGATAACTGCTGCCACAAAGGGAAAGTAATAGCGTGAGGTGCCCTCCCACCTCAGCAGCAATCAGTGCTGCTGGCTGGGGAGTTTTCATGCTTGGAAAATATATCTTAAAGCCTATTTCTAGACAGTAACACCCAACCATTTCCATGCTAACCTGCAATTTTCAGCCACTTAAGCACTCTGACCTACTTTCATCTACAGTATTCCATACTTTCAATCTTCTTGGAGTTCAGCTTTGGCTGTTTGTTTGTTTTTTTAATCCTTTTGGGGAAAACTGCAAAGAAATAGTTCAATTTTTTCTAACAAGGAGAACAAAAAAAGACAATATACATTTGCCTGGGTTATAACAAACTCTCCTGGAGGGGCAGAGTGCCTCTTTTGTTTGGATGTGAGGTGGAAAGCTGGCAGGACAAAAAAAAAATGCCTCTCTAGGCTGTAGTGAAGCTGCACAGGAATTTGGCATTTAAACAGCATGGAGGCTCACTGTAACTGAGGGCAGCAAGACACAGCTCTCCTAAGGCACGCTGCTGTCCATGGGCCTTTATGCCCAGAGCCTGATGTCAGTGTTGATGAGAGCAGTGCCAGGAGTCCTGGCCATTGGAGGATGGGGCAATGAGCTGCTTACTGTTGTAGTAGGCAAACTGCAGGTAGTTGAAATGCGAGGGCAGGAAATCCTCCAGGGGCTTCTCCCGGCCAGGCTGTGAGGCGAGCTCTGTGACGCAGCCCTGCTTGCAGCTCAGCACCTGCATGTAGTGATCTGGGGGAGAAAAAATCCTGTATCAGTGCTTGGGGTCACCGAAGAGATGGTGGATGGGACCTTGGGGGTCCCCCCGAGGGATAGTCCCCCATCACTGTGTGACCGGTGTCACATCCCATGAAGGAGGTGTTCCTCCTGTCCAGCCTCAGCCTCCCAGCTCTGTGCCCTGGTGACCCCTTCTCCACATCCCTCTGGTAATGGAGGGGGTCCTGGGCAGCATTCCTCCTAGTGAAATCTATGGGGATCACAGAATGGCTTAGGTTGGAGGGGACTTTAAAGATCATTCAGATCCAACGCCCTTGCCATGGGATGGTTGCCCCCCACCAGCTCATGTTGCCTAGGGTCCCATCCATGGCCTTGGTCACCTCCAGACATGGGGCGCCCACAGCTCCGGGCAGCAGTGCCAGTGCCTCCATGAGAGGTGTGCTCACCCCAGAGGGAATTTTGGCCCCAACCCTTCACACAGGGTTTTGCACAGGCGCTCCCACCTGTCATGGCCTGGAACAGGTCTGCGTTGTACTCCAGGTAGTTGTAGCCTTCATAGTCATAGGGCCCCTCGCAGAGTGCGCGGCACTCCGTGTCCGCCACAAAGTATTCCTCCAGCGCCTTCTCCAGGTGCAGGACGGCGGCGGCCGGCTGCTCCTCGCTGTAGAACCTGACCCCCAGGCGGAACTCGGTCTGCAGGGAGCCGGGCAGAGCCATGAGCACAGGGCTGCCCAGTGCCCATTCATACAATCATAGAACGGTTTGGGTTGGAAGGGATCCTTAAGACCATCTGGTCCAACCCTGGCTGCAATGCGCAGGGACACCCACAGCTCTATCAGGTGCTCAGAGCCCCATTCCCTGACTTTGGGTGTCTGCAGGGATGGAGCACCACCACATTTGCCCAGAGCATCAGTCCCAGTACTGACCCCTGAGGGACACCTCTCATCATGGATCTCCACGCAGACGCCGAGCCACGGCAGCACTGTGTGCTTGTCTCCCACTCTCTACACCCAGCCCTGGGCAGGTATTTCAGGAGCACTGCCATGTTCCCAGCCAACAAAACCCAGTCTGGGGATGGAACCCAGCACGAGAATGGGGCACCCACCATGTGGGGCCTGGCCTCCAGGTCAGCGAAGTCGGACTCCTTGACACCTGCCATCATCTGGTAGTACTCCAGGTTCTGCTTCATCTCCATGTGCTCGGGGTTGGCCACGAAGAAGGTGTGGGCCGCTGCCACGGCCTTCGCCACTTTATTGATCTGGGGGAGGGCAGTGGGGTAGGTGAGGGACCCCAGTTCGAGGGGCTCCTCCAGATACAGACGGCTGGAGCCATCTCGAGCGTGCACATTGCCCCCCAGCCCCCATACAGGGCCAGTACTGGGTGAGGGGGCCCCAGTAAGGGGTGTTGGAGCCCACTGCTGGGAGTGGGGGTCCCAGTACCGAGGGTGTGTGGGAACGTGGACGGTATCTCCCCCCCCCGCCCCGGGTGCGGCAGACCCAGCCAGGCCCCGACGTGGCACTGCGGGGGGAGCAGGGGAGGGATGGGAGGAGGGCCCGTGGCCGCCTCCCCGTCCCCCAGCATCACTCCCATCCCCGCAGCCCGGCTCCTCCCCGCCCGCCCCTCCGCTCGCGGGTTCCGCCGTGGTCGGATCGCACCTCCGGACCCGGACCCCTCCCGGACGCCGCTCCCCGATCTCTTCCCCGGGATCTCATCTCCTTCGGGGAGATGTAGCAGCCGTACCTTGAAGTAGGCGACCTGGAGGTAGTTGTAGGGGCTCCGCTTGCGGAACTCTCGCTCCAGCTCCTCGCCCAGGCGGTACCGGGAGGGCTGGGTGGGCCCGCAGCCCCGGAGGCAGGCGGCGCGCCGCAGCAGCCCCCGGAAGAACAGCAGATCGTGGAGAGCCGGCTCGAGCCCCTCCGCCGGTACCACCGCGGTGGCATTGGCACAGCGCAGGCGGCACCGAACCGACCGAGCTCGGATAGCGGCGCGGGCCCGCAGCGCCCGCTCCATCTGCAGCACCACGGCGGGCCAGTCCCCCCGCGCGTACGCCTCAGCGCCGGCAGCGAAGAGCGCGTCCGGGGGCTCGGCCGGCAGCGGGGGCTCGGAGTGCTCCGGCGGTCCCCGTGGTCCCGGGGGTCCCGCCGCCCAGGCCAGCAGCGGCAGCAGCGGCAGCAGCAGCGCCATGGCCGAGCCTGCGGCCGCCCGGCTCCGCGCCAGACCACGCCCCCTGGCGCTAGCCACGCCCCCAAGCGTAGACCGCCCGATCCTTAGCTCCGCCTCCGCACGTAGCCCCGCCCCCGCCCGCATTCACCCCGGCTTTAGCCTCGCCCCCTGCCTCGAGCGGAAGGGGCGGGGCGAGCCCAGCCATGGCGGCGGTAGGCGGGGAGGATAGTGGTGGTGGTGGTGGCGGCCCGGGCCTGGCTTTGGCTTTAGTGGAAGGCAGTGTCGGGCGGGCCGCCCGCGTCGGGGACCCGGGGGATTTGGTGGCGCTGGCCCGGCAGGTGCAGCAGGTGAGGGCCGGGCTCGGTTCCCTGGGGAGGCGCCTGGGCCGGAGCTGAGGCCATGAGAGCACCAGGTGTCCCGCTGCTTCCCGGCAGCGTCCCGAGACAGCACCGCCCCGTTGTCCCCGCTGTGTGCCGGTGCCTCTCGCCTTGTCATAGGGTCACAGAAAGGCTCGAGTTGGAGGGACCTTACCGCTCATCCAGCTCCAACCTCTGCTCTATCCTCCTGCCCCACCGCCCCAGGTGCTCCAGTGTCTCCCAGCGCTGTGCGGTGTTCTCCAGCGGGTCCTACCATGGCTCCAGTACCTCCCAGTATTTTCTGCTGCTCCCCCCAGTGCATCCCTTTATGCCTCACTGTCCCTCTCAGTGCCTCCCCGCCCCTCCCAGTGCCTCCCGCTATGTCCTGCTGCACCTTCTCTGTGCATCACTGTATGCCCCATTCCTCCGCTTTGTGTTGCTGCCTACCACCTTGGTAGAGGGTAACAGAATGGCTCGGGGTGGAAGGGACCTTATAGATGCTCCAGTGGGTTCTGCCATGCCTCCAGTGCCTCCCAGTATTTCCTGCTGTTCTCCCCAGTGAATCCCTGTGTGTCCTGCTGTCCCCCTCGGTGCCTCCCTGCCCATCCCAGTGCCTCCCAGTATGTCCTCTCGTCCTTCTCTAACTCCTAGAGTAGATCCTTCTGCCTTCTCTCAGCGCATCCCTCTGCTTCGTGGTCCACCTCTGTCCTGCTGCCCATCTCCTGCCCACGGTGCCTTCCCCTGCTCTGCAGCTGTCACTGTGCTATCTTGGGGTGCTGTGGTGCAGGCACAGAGTGCTGGAGGGCTCAGAGCTCCCTGTGCAGCTCATGTTAGACCTCTGTTAAAGTGAGGCTGCAGCTCTCACTTCCCCGGAGTGGAAATGTCCATAGGGCCCTGGCTGCCCTCATCCTCACCAACCCCTATGTCTCTTGCAGGCAGATGAGTTTGTTCGAGCCAATGCCTGCAACAAGCTGACTGTCATTGCTGAGCAGATCCGGTGCTTGCAGGAGCAGGCTCGGAAGGTGAGGATGCATCTGGTGGCAGGAAGGAAACAATGAGGAGTGTTCACTTTTACTTGGCTGCCAGGCATTTGGGAGAAGCTGTGGGCTGGCTGTGAATCATTGCCTGAAGCCAAGTAAAGAAGTTTCAGGGGGACGACAGCCAGGGTTCATTGTCTGGTATCAGCTGGGGGCAGAGGGGATGTTTTGGGGGCTTTGCCTTACTCTGCATATCGGAGTGGGCTTCTGTCAGGTGCACTAAGTCCTTTCAGAGGAGAGGTGGGAGCTGACAGCCGGCCCACAGCAGCTGGGATGTTAGTAATGACCGTGACAGAAAACTGTCACCGTAGTATGTACTCCCAGGAGGAGCTGGTGCAGCAGGGTGACAGTGTGGCTCTGGCTGGTCACTCTGAGGTGAATCCAAGCCCTTAGGAGAAGGTGAGCTTTGCTCTGAGGTTTGAGTGTGTCTCAGCTTTTGAGTTTGTCCCAGTTCAGTTGCCAGAGCAGTCGATCCTGGCTGTCAACCCAGCAGTGCTCAGCTGTCCTCTTCCATTTTGTCTTCACCCCTACGTGTGCGATCCTAGAACCAAAAACAAGTCATGAAGTGAGAAAGGACCTACTGGTCACTGAGGCTGGCCCACTGCCATCAGGGCAACTATGTCATGTGGTTGTTAAGAGCTGCAGCTGGGGAGCTGAGTTCTCCTGTGCTTGCTGTCTCTTCCCCAGGTTACTTCAGCAGGGAAGTCCCCAGGGTCTGGCTGTGTGTGGAGACAAGGAATGACTACAGCCCATGGTGGGGTCAGGGGCAGAGATGAACCTGGGATTGTGAAGACCTTGCTCCTGTTTGGAGGTATCTGCACCTCTGTGGAAAGGTGCAGCAGTCCCAGAGTGCGGCTCAGGAGAGGAAACTTGAGGAAAATAAATGTCTCTTTGGAAAGCATCCACTTCCTGGGGCAGGTGATGGGATGAAGCCAGAACTGTGCTGGGAGGGCAGAGCCTTGTGGGCTGTGGCTGAGACGCAACAGTGTTTGTGTAAGTTATAAGAAATAAGTAAGCAGTTACATTTCAAGTGTGGAAATTTTAAATTTGTTTTTAGGTCTTGGAAGATGCTAACAAGGATGCTGACCTGCACCATGTGGCCTGCAACTTAGTGAAGAAGCCAGGAAACATTTACTACTTGTATAAGCGGGAGAGTGGCCAAAAGTACTTCTCCATCCTGTCTCCTAAGGTGTGTGGCAGCAGCCTCTGAGGAAGCAGGGAGGGGAAAAGACAGAATTTCTGGTACTTGGGCACTTCTGGAACTCAGACAAAAGCACCGGCTTGATGGAGCCATTCACAGACCTGTGCTCAGTTGAGTTTCTTGGTCTGAGTTATCTACTACCTAAGGTGGGCAAGGTCTTTGACAGGTAGACATGAATTCAGTCTCTGCAGTTCTTTTTCTGAAAGCAGCAAAATGCAAATGTACCCTGGGCCTTCCCTGTCTGCTGTGGTCGTTAGCAGCAGTTTTCTCAGGTGCTTTTGCCCAGGGGTTGTGTTGGTTTGCAGCTTGGTGTTTTGTTTCTATGGGAAATGGGGATGACTCTCCTCTTGAGCTGGTGTTGGAGGTGTCCTCCTTGCAGGTCACCCACTTTCACCCAGGGTGAAGGCTTCAGAGAAAACAGCAATGGGCAAGGTAGAGGAGCTCTGCAGGGTGATGCTGTGTCCCCAGACCTCCCTGTGTCAGCAGCACTGTACTGTACCTTGATTAGTCTCAGACTCGGTAGTTAATCTTATTTTTAGGTTAGAAAGTGGGACATTTGTATCGCTTGGACTGCCTTGAATGTAGTGGGGCATGCCAGCCTGGGCAGGGAGGCTGAGAGACTGTTAGCACAGTCTGGCTCCAAGGGAAACCCATTAGCAATGTATATCTGTCCTTTCTCTTCCAGGAGTGGGGGACCAGCCCCCATGAGTTTCTTGGTGCCTATAAGCTCCAGCATGACATGTCCTGGACGCCATTTGAGGACATTGAGCGACGAGATGCTGAAATAAACATCTTGGACAAGCTGCTGAGCCGGCAGGCAGCGCTTCCCCTGTGTACAGAGCCCAACTTCCAGGGCCTCACCAAGTGATGCAGAGTGTGGTGGCCATACAGGACCTCTGAGCAGAGCTGCTCCCTGAGGACAGGCAGTGCCTGAGCATTGCCAAAGGCAGGGCAAGGAAAGAGACCAAGGAATGAAAATGCTGATGCTGCCAGTACTTGCTCTTTGCTTTAATGAGACTAATTCTGAATTCAGTCTTACTGGATTTTCTAGTAATCAAGTAACTTATTTATTTGACTTATGCCAAGCTGTAACAAGAGGCAGATGATATCAGATGGAATAATTTCAAAAGGACTCGGGGCAAAAAGCAAATATGCTTGGGGCGGATTGATAGTGCTATAAAATATGTCCTACCCATCTGGCTCTGTCATACCTCACTGGGACTACCTGTGGCAGGTAGTGATTTCAGGTCTGGATTTTGGCCCTCATATTTAGGAAGCCCTGTGGCCTGGGAATAGTGGTCAAAATCTCATGCAAAGAGGTCTGTTGTTCTTTGTTCCCTTTCTAATGTGGATTTGTTCATCTTAGACCAAGTAGTGTTCCTCCTGCCCCTTGCCCCACAGCAGAGAGGGTTTTGGTGCCCAGCTTGAGACGTGAAGATGGGGATGCTGCAGCACAGGGTTCTCCCAGGTCACCCTCAGCTCATCTGCACCTTGTCTGCACTGGGCTTCTCCAGTTCCAGTGCTGCCAGCAGCCCAGCCCCATCCCGCCGTGCTTCTCTCTGGCTGGCAGAAATCTTCTCAGAGTCAGCGCAGGACTTTTGAAGCAGCTTTTCCCAGCGCACCCTCCCTCACTTAGAGCACTGGGCAAATTAAAAGCAATGTGTTGTTATTATTAGACCAGGGTATAATTAATTCCGTATCAAGTCACAAGTGCCTAATTTGATAGGGTGTTTTTTTTTTTTTTGCTGCTTGTTTTATCACCCCAGGTCTTATTTTACTGCATGTTATTAAATCTTAACTTGGAAGGGAGAAAGTTAATTACTGCATGGGCTTTACCATAGTGCTAATTACAGAAACATCAGAGACCTTCGTGTGTGATTTATGCTCCTCTGGGAAGAAGGTATTCCTGCCCCAGTTTTATCTGTTTCCCATCGTTAAAAACTGTGTGCTGATGTACATGCACAAGGGGACTAGGGGGATGTCTGCAGCCTCTGTCCTTTGCAGCTTGTGATTTTGTATGTTGGACTTGGACAGGATTTCACATCTCCAGTAAAGGCTTCTGACCCTCTGTGCCCCATAGCTCTCTGCTGCCCTGCTGCAATTCCTTCGGGTGCCAGCACTTGCTGCTTGAGTAACAGCTGTGTGTCACGGCGGGCCGGTGCTCTGTGCCAGCATGTTTCTGCTGGGTAGAGAGATCTTCTGTGTCAGTCTTGCAGTTCACTGAGCACAAATGCCTCTTCTAGCCTCTCCTGCCATGCTGCTCTTTGGAGATTCGCTGTAACCTACTTCTCCATCCTAACCATGTGCATCTTGCAGAGTCCTGCCTGTCGGTTCTGCGTCCCCAACAAGCAAGGGGCTTGCAGCAAGTGCAACATCTCTGGCATTGCATTGTGGTGCTCTACATGCTGCAGCAGGGCTTCTCATGCCTTTCATTTGGGCAAATGCGTGCCCTCGTCACTTCCTGGAGGAACAAACATCTAGGTGAGGAGTGAACGAGAAAGCAGGTGTTTGTGACTCGTTGCAGAAAACACTGCTGAAGTCGTGTGATTCTGAGTCTGGGGAAATTTTTCATGTTGCAGTTCTGCTTAAATCATAGCAAGGAATGATCGGGCTTTTAAAAAAGAGCCCTGGATGCCTTTCCAGACACCTTTGTTCCTGAGGGTAATCCAGGCTGCATTCACTGGGAGGGAAGGAAACCAGAGTCTGTTTCATCTGCTGTACTAAAAGGTTAAAAATCGGTTTCCTTTGAGACCTCTGTTTCCATTCACTGTCACATCTGTATGCACCCAACTTTAATTTAATGCTTTTCCATCTGAGGTCACTGACTTTGCAGAGCTAATCCATGTGCAAGCTGAGAATGGACTCAGTGACATGGAAAATTTTGCATTTAGATGTTTTCTGTGTAAAACCGATTCCAACAAGGAGCACAGCTCTGCAAACAGCCCTTCTTCCTTTTGAAACAGTGCTGCTGCAATCAGCAGAGACAGCACAGTGCAGCTTGCTGGCTCCGGATGCAGTGGCGGTGGGTAGGTATCCACCCAGTCATGGTAAAAGAAAAAAAGATTACTCACCCCTTGCTCTTCGATGAGCACTAAGGGCAGTAGTGAATGAATCCAATGGCTTGCTCCAAAAGCCCCATGGATGGACAGTGTTTGTGGGAGAAGATGTAGATGTGCTTCTGATGCCATTAGTGCTTGGCAGAGTGGTTTGCTCCATCTTTGGATGTGCAGATACCTGCTCCCTGGAGCCGACGTTTGCTGACATGAGCCTTATTGTCTTCTTTCGATCCTGAGAGATGAGTTTATTAATGACTTGATGGTACTGAGACTGCACGAAACATCTCCCTGAGGTATTAAATGCATTCCAGCTCCTTTGGATTTTTGTGTTTTGTCTATTCTGCAGGCACAGAACCAGGGCTTGGCACTGCAGGCAAAATCAAAGGAGGGGCAGAGGGGTTTTCAGCCTCGTCAGAAGGTTTTCAGCTGCCCACTGCAGGGCAGCACCACAGGCTTCTTGCTGCTAACACTCTGCCTTCCTGAGCTGCACGACAAGCCCAGCAGGTCTTCCTGGCTTTTAAGAATTCAATTGATCTAAACGAGATTTCTCTTTCATCCAGGAAGGATGATTTTTGGCTCCAGTTTTTCAAACCCTATGTGTAAGAGCTATCTATGCATGAGCGTCCCAACTCTCCCTGAGCTCTGGCCACTTGGGGCCATGCCCGCTGCCCCAGGGAGCTGTGCCATGCCTACCGCCCTCTGGGGCAGGACCTTTCCCTACCCCTCCCCTGAGGTAGCTCCATGCTGTTCCCTCGGGCCCCGTTGCTGTCACCGGAGATGAGCACTCAGCACTGCCCCTCTGACACCTGTGAGGAGCTGTGGGCAGTGAGGGGCAGCAGGCCGTCGTGGGGAGCTGTGGGCTGCCGTGAGGAGCTGTAGGCCACCACGAGGCCTCCCCTTCTCTGGGCCAAACCAACCAGGTGTGTGTCTCTTCTCAGGGGGCAGGTGACAGGACATCAGGAAATCACAGGATCATTATGGTTGGAAAAGACCTCTAAGGTCATCTAGTCCCACCGCCAACCCATCATCACCATGCCCCCTAAGCCGTGCCCCTCAGTGCCTGGCCTCAAGCTGCGCTAGGGAAGGTTTAGTTTGAGCACCAGGAAAAATTTCTTCATAGGGAATGTGGTCAAGCACTGGAACCAGCTGCTCAGGGGAATGGTGGAGCCCCCAACCCTGGGGGTACTTAAGGGAATAAGTGGACATGGCACTAAAGGACAGGGTTTAGCGACGCGCTGGGTAACGACACACGACAATCTAAGCGATCTTTTCCAACCTAAACGGAGGAAGGCGGAAGCCCACGCCCAAACCACGCGCCCCGCCCCCCGCTCCCCAGCGTTCCTGCGTGATGACGTCACCACCAGAATACCACGCCCAGCGCTGCGTGATGACGTCATCGGCGGCGTGCCCCTGTGCCTGAAGCCGAGGAGACCCCGCAGCGAGCCGCCAACGCCCGGCGGAGACTCTGAGGTGAGGGGCCGCGCCGGAGCGGGAAGGGAGCGCTGTGCGAGCTGCCCTCCGCCGCGGTCCGGTGCTCCCACAGCGCAGCGGGAAGGGCGGAGGGGTAGGCGGGCCGGGCCCGGAGCCGGCTGTGCGGGAACCGCTCTCCCTGGGGCTGCAGTGCGTGTGTGGGGCCTCCCCGCCGCTGGGCCGGGGCTGTTCGCGCAGAGCGGGGCTGAGGTGTGTGCGGTGTGTGTATGTATGGGGGGGGGGGGGGGCGCGGCCTTCGCGGCCCGGCTCGGGGCGACCTCCCCCTGTGCCCCGCTCCCAGCGCCGCGGGCGGAGGCCGGCCTAGCCGCGCTCGGCAGGAAGCAGGGCTCCCTCCGGCAGCCCGCCCCGGCTGCGAGCCCCGCGGGGCCGCCCTGCCGCACTCGGGAGGAGGGGAAGCCGGAGGTCGGGTGCCGCAGGTTGGGCCTCTGCTTCTTCCGGGAGCGACGCCCAGCTCCGAAGTAGTTCCGAGGCGCAGCGCGGGTGTGGGCTTTGCTTTAGGCGCCGCGAAACGCTTCCTTCCCTCTCCTCCCGAGCAGAGCTGGGAGGCGCTCCCCGGCTTTTGTCTCGCCAGGTGCTGGCTCATCCACCGTCCCGTGGCCGTCGATGGTCGGTTCTTGGCGGCTGTGCTTGGAGGGTTGCCGTGGATAGGCGTTTCTCTTAAATTTTTGAGGTCTCGGAGATAAGATGTATGAAGCGTGGTGCGTTTTAATGCTCCGTCAGTAGCTGCTTTTCTTGTAAGCGGATGGAAGTTGGCAGCTGGTGGCAACAATGGGACGCTCTACCCAGGTCGTTGTGAAACCTGCGCTTGGGAGAGTTGCAGAATGGTGCTTGCCCCGTCTGCCTGGGTGCTGCAGAGCCAGCGCAGCTCTGCTACCATCTTCTGACAGAGCACCACGAAGGCAAGGCCTGGATGAGAGAGGCTGTGTTAGATGTGTAGGCAAAAGTAGCTCAGTCTGAGCATCTGTGATTGTATTTGTTTGTCAGTGTTTCTTCTCCCCTGGAGAAAGAGGTGCTAGCTGTCTTTATTCAAAATGGTAAATTGGAGCACCCCAAACGGCCTTTTTTTAGAAGAGTAATTAAAACCTGGGTCAAGCTTCTAGTGTTACTAACGGGTGTAAGTCAGTAAAGCACTTGGAGCTTGGCTCTGCTGGTTAGCAAGATATTCTTGCACAGAAACAAGTTTAGATAGAAAGCCTTTGTATTCGGGTAGCTATACATGGAAAATGTGTTGTTCTGGCTTGTAAACTGCTTGTTGGTGAAAGATTATGGGGCAGACAGTGTAGGCAAATATTCATCTGAAGCAGGTAATGCAGGCGTATGTAAGACTTGAGTCAATATTTTGTTAATTGTGAAATGATTCTTTGTTCAGTTTGTTTACTGAATTTACCTTATATGCTTCAGTAATAAGGAGGAGAAGCATTTTTAAGTCTTGGCGAGGAATAATAACTACTGTGATGCAAGATAAAACATGCTTGCAGTATGCCAACGTGTTTTAGGCAGAAATTTAAATCATTAGATTTGCATACTTTGAACTTGGTTATTCATGACCTGTGCCTGATGCTTTCAGTTCATTATATATCCTGTTTTGGCATTGTTTGCCGAAGACCGATGGCCAGGTGGATGTTTGCTGTGTTTTTATTGTTAAACTGAAAAGTTCTGAAGGCCCCGGAGTATCTGAAATGTCTTTATTCTAGGTTCTGCAGAAAAATGGAGATTTTTTTTTTTTTACTGACGAAGTCGCTAGTAAATGGAAATGGAACCCAACTGAAATCTGTAGGGGAGTTCCCGATGAGAGCGCAACTGTGCTTTTACTTTCCCATGAAACATGCGAGCAGTTGGTGTTGAGTGCAGTGCGATGTTTGCTAACCCTGATCAGAAAGCTCCTTCTAGTTAAAATGCAGTTGTTGTACTGAAATACATTTCCAAGTCTTACGAGCGTAGGCAGCTGGCACATCTTAATTGAAATCTTTTCAGAAGTTATCTGTTGTGCTACAGGCTTCAAAGTTAATACACCATATTGATGTAGTTGGGTTCCAGCTTAGCTTCAGGCTTCAGAGCGCTTGTACGATACGCTGAATATGCATCACTGACTGCAGTTTTGGTGATCTGTTTCACACTAATATGGGTGCTAACAGCTTTTAAGTCATCTGCAGCCTTGCACACTTCAACCCCCTCAATCCTCTGCCTGCTTGCTGTGGCCAGCCCAGCTTTGACTCTGTCAGTTGGCTTGATGATGAATTTCAGTCATCCGAGCTTCTGCTGCGGTAGCCCTGCAGGAGGAATTGTAGGGGGATGTAGTTATCCCCACACTTGAGGTTCCGTTTCTGAGGAGAAGACAACAAAGATGAAGGTGCTGTCAGATTAAATGGAAGGGACGTGGGTTTCTAGTACTCTAGCAGGAGCTCTCTTTACACACTTAGTGTATTGTAGGCTTTTGCTGTGGCTCCTGTCACCCCATTGTGCTGGAATGCATGTGAAACAATGCTTTTAGGATTTAACTATGACAAAAAGTGGTGTAACGACTTGATAAGTCTTTATACTGAGGCTTGAAAGGAATTAAATTAGCTATGCTTGTGCAGCCTATCCTCGCTGAATCGGGTGGCTTCATTCAAGCCACTCTTAGAAGAGCTGAGAGCATTCAAGCAAAGGGTTTTCATCAGAAAGGATAACCATGAGAGATGGCAGGTAGGCTTCTGCCAGTGTACTTCCTGGGGCTGAAAACTGGCACAGGTACCCCCACCTCTGTCATAGCTGTCAGCTGCCTTGACAAATTCTTGCAGCCCTTGCTGCATCTTCTACGTGCATGAAGCCAAAATGACCAGAAGGCAAAAGAAGTGACCGAAATTGCATTAAGGCAAGGCGTGCCCGGGTTCTGGTGGTAGTTCCTTAAAGATTAATGTGGGATGAAAGAATTGAGTTAGTGTACGTAATTCTAGGTGTACAATACAAACAAATACCAGAAAGAGAGTTTCAACCTTGATATCTTATAATTGATCTTTGTAACCTTCCTTTTGAGTTCCAGCTTATGACTTTTGTCTTAAAGCTTCAGAACAGCATTTTACCTGTTCCCTCATCAGCAAAGCTGCTGTCTTTACTGAGAAGTATTGACTTCTAAAAAAAAAAGTGGCTTTTTGAAGAGAATACAAAGTGCTAGATGGGAAAAAGCTTTTAAAAATGCTATTCTATTTTTAAGCTGTTTTGCTGCTAATATACCCCATTTCTTTTGAATGGTAAGGCATAATTCCTAGCATCCTCGTGAAAAGGAAAAATGTGAGGGCTGGCACCAGCCATGCCAGTTGGCTCCTCATTTGCTGCAACCTCTGCTGCTTTTTACCTCTGGCTTCAGCTAGTTTTATTTGAAATACCAAGGTAGACGAGCATCAGTGAAGTCTCTTCTGGAACTTTATTCTTAGCAAAGCATCAGCTCTCCAGTCCTCAGCGGTCTTGTTGATAGGCCTCAGATAAGCACGCTGCTTCCTTCAGGCAGTGTTTGGTCAGTTTGTGTGCATGGAGCACCAGCAACAAAACCGCTCACTGAACGCTGCAGCTGATGTGCATGCGGGGTGGCTGCCCTTATGCAAAAATGCTCACCAAAGTAGCTGTGCTTCTGCCAGGGTCGGCTTTACCAGGGTTAAATGTGTCTGTGGGGAGGGGAGTGGAGCGTGGTGTGCCCAGTGATGAGTAGTTAGTTATACAAGCAGGAACAGAGGTACAGCTTGCATTTTTAACTGTTGTCTGTATTTGCTTAGCTTCACACTGCTAGGTCTGCATTACATGGTATAAGAACAGTGAACAGAACTTCATTGCATGGTAGAGTTAAACAGCTTCCTGTGGGCTGTGAAAGTTACTGGACAGTGAAAATTCAAGATGCCTTTGACAAAAAAAAAAAAAGACTTAATGCCAGCACCTGTACTTCTCAGGGTTTAGTAAGGGATGAGTTTTCCCAGTGCTGACAGTGATTTTGACAGTGCACCAGTGACACCCTCTGCCTTCTTCTGGTGAGTTCTTGTTAAGGTAGTTGCTTTGAGGTCCGAGTGGGACAGGCTGGCAGTGAGCAGATGGAAGCCTTGCTGTGCCATGCCCACTGAGTCATGCTCTGCTTGAGCAGGTTTGTTTTGAATTTAGGGCTCCAATACACTGACATGGCTGCTGACTGTCTTTTACTTTTTCCTTCTAAGTTGTAGAACTTGAAAGGTGTTAATGCTGGTGGTAGTTTAAGTTCAGACTTCTAAAATTGTCCCACTCAGCTGTATTCACTTCCTATCTTGTGTACATCTTCGCTTCATCAGCTTGCTGTGATGAGCTCTTCTGAAGTAGTACAGAGTAGCTGTCAGTTCTTACATAATTACAAAAAGTTTCATTAAGCTTAGAAAAATATCAGTTAATCTCTGACAGCTGCATTTAGAGATGACGCCTTGAGCTTCTCCTTTGGTAGTTCATAGCAACTCGTCCAGGAAAAGGGTTAATTCAAAACCACAGCGACTTTGGGATAGGCAGGCTTTGTCAAGGGGCAAACTTTCAGTATGTGTCTGAGATCTCCTGTTGCCCCTATACTGAGCAGTGGTTCCTTGATAATAACAAATATTGCAGGCTTCAAGAGCAACGTTGGCCTGAGGTGTGTCACAGTTCTGGTCCATGTGTGCTGGTGATCCCGTGTCTCTTTGGATGGTTCTGCTGGAGTATTTCCATCTCACAGGCTGACTGCAGGTGGGAGGTGGCACCTCCAGTTACTTCACTGCAGATTGAGAGCTTCCGAGCAAGCCTCTGGGTGATGGCGGGGGCTGAATCTCCACCAGAATTCTTGTGGCTGCCTGGATAGCACTTTGTAGGGCAATGACTCTTTTGGCTTTTGAGGCAACTTCTGTTTAAAACAGATTGTAGACCTCACGGAGCGTGAGTTTTGAGACTGGACTTAAGGGCTGGCTGAACTGTTAGTGGCAGGTCAGAGAAGTCCTCGAGGATGTAATTGTTTCAAGATCTTTAACTGTTGTGGTATGGGATTGTTTCTAAAGTCCCTTCAGTTCTTTGCAGGTTTTCTCTTAAACTTGGATCGTTTGCTGTGTTCTGAAGGAGTGCAGCTGTGTGCTGGTTTGTATTTTGACTCTTTTTTTCTTTTTTAAGCTCTGTTTAGGAAATTAAACACCCAAACCTTAAACTCAGCTTGAATGTTTGGGATACCTTTTGTGCCTGCAGTAATCTGAGCTATGGGCAAAATGGGCAGGTAATCCTGGCACCAAGCGGTTTAGAGTGTAATAAAGCCTTTCAATTTCATGTATCACATGGCACATCGGCCCCCTCTCTGCTTGCCTGCTTCTGGGGTGAGGTCTCCTCCATGAAGAAGGCTCTTGGAAAGGTGAAGGGTGGACTTTGGTCTGGAAACTTTAGCTTGCTTCTGAGATTAGGTGTACTGCAGCCACAGTTCTGACTTCTGTGCCTGTTAATCTTTCTGGAGTTGAGCTCCTAATCTGTTGGTGTTTTGCACTGTGCGCTCACAACAGAGGGAGCACTGAGAGCTCCGAGGTCTTTTAATGACTGTTGACAGTGGCTTGTGATCTGCGCAGAGAAGCGGTGTGCTGTGTCTGGTGATTTCTGGGATGGTGTTTGCTGAGCTGGGTTTAGAATACAAGCGTGCAATTAGGATCTTCTCCGTATAATACTGATAGGCCTCTCTGGTGAGGAAAACACGCTAGTAGCTGATTATATTGCTTGGGTGCCCCTGATCCGGGAGGCTTCTCACTGTGGCAGGCTGGGTGAGCTTAGATGTGTGTTAATGGTGCATGCTGAGGAGCATCGCAAAATGGTTCTTGGTCGTCAGCTGGCAGCTTGCAGCAAGCTGCGTTAGCTGGGGGGTGATGAAATGGCAGCAGCTTCAGTGCTGCGCGAAGAGGAAGCCGTGGTGCTGCCGGGGCTTCACAGGAAACTAGTACAGGATGTGTAGACAGATTTGACAGCGTGGCTTCCTTTGCCTTAGAAGAAGGTACACGTTTTAACCTGAAAACAGACATCAGTAGCTTTAGAATAAAAGGAATCTTAACAAGCCGGAGGTCTTGCAGCTTGTACAGCAATTAAACTGCTTGTATGGAGAGAGTGAAGGCAAGATGATCTGTGCTTCTTGTTTTTGTAGGGAATGCTGTTTGTATGAGAAGACTGAGAGCGTCTCACACTTCAGTCAGTAGTTGATATTGCTGTTGGAATATGTTGTAACTATTGTGAATTACAGGCAGTTTTTCTTAAGACTAAGACGTTTCCATAGCGATGCTGCACTTCAGGTGCTTGCTGTTCCCGTGGGGAGAGGAGGCTTTCCCAAGATGGGCCGTGGCTGTCGGTGGGTGCTCTATACATGGGAGCCTGCCATAGGCACTTAACATAGGATTGCTTCAGCCTTTCGTGATCTGGCAGTGTCTTCTGGTGTATGTTCAGGCCTGTGCTGAGAATGTGTGAAACTTCACATTTTCCTTGGTGTGGACATAGAATCCCTCTTTGGTGGCTTCAGTTAATTCTTCATCCAAAGCTTGCATTTGCTGGCCGCTTCTAGGGAATAATTCCGAAGGGAGATCGCTTGTCTTTCATGAAAGTGTAACCAAGCTTTAAAAGAAAACTCTGAAACGTGGGCTGATTGAGTCTGGAATAGGGTCATCTGATTAATTTGACAAAATGTACCAGGCTTTGTAATCCACATTTTCCCAGTATCCCATTTCTTGGGATGTTCTTGAGTTCTGTGAAATCCCCTTTTGAAACCACATATTGGACAGGATAAAATTCAACGGCTATTAGAAATGTGATCAGTTAACATGTGCTTTACTGAAATGCTTTTTTTTATTTTCTCCTTTGATTAGAATACAAAGATTTGAAAAATTCAATGAATTCAAGTGTTAAAAAAGCCTTATTGAACAGAACTAACTCAAATTGCATTATGTTCCCAGACTTTCAACTTTCCTCTCCGGGCTTGACCACAAGTTTCATAATTGTGTCTCAGTGCACTAACTCCACTCAAACTGGGATGACTTCAGTGCTTTCCACTCTTGTTTCAATTCCCTCCAATATTTAAAACTACTGTCTAGCCCTGCTGGGTGCCATGTACGTAGACTTGCTTTTAACAGGCACTTTGTGGGGAGGAAACAAACCTTGTAACTTCCCCCTTTGTTAGCATTCCTTTTGGGGATGGGTTATTCTGCAGTCATATCTCATGTTGAGCTATTTGTTTTTTTTTTTTAAATCACAACTTGATGCACGTGTCTTCAAATGTTTTCCCGTGGAAGAGTGGGTGCCGGGATCGTACATCCCAGCTCCCTAACAATGACCTTGTTTTCAGCTGTGTTTTGCATTGAACGGGTCCCACTTTCCTGTGGAGCCACTATGTAGTTGGAGTCAATCACTCAGTGCGCAAGTCAGAATGTTGAGGTGAGGTTGTAGCCCAGTGTCAGCCCCGAGGTGCTTGTTTTCCACACCCTGGTGGACGATATCTCCGTAAGCAAATCCTTGCTGTAAGCGTAAATAATACGAAAATGTTTGAAAGTCATTGGAACCTTTGCCACTAGGCTTGCTGAGGTTAGGATTTTGTCCTTGTATATGGTAAAATGACTTAATTTTCTCATTAGAGTAATAGCTTAATGAAGGGCGGCTGTGTCTGGCTCTGGTAGCCAGCTGAGGTTTGGAGGAAGTATTGGTGGAAAGTACCTGTTTGGTTCTGGTGCTTGAATCTGTGCGGGGGCAGCGCTGGAGCAGCTGGCTGCATCGCGGCTCTGTGGGGAGCGATGGGCTCCTTGGAGCCGGGTGCCCTGCGGAGCTCCTCGGTTCTGTTGGCCACTCTGAGCGAGGATCAAGGTGCACGTTAAGTGGCAGCTGTAACACAAAGATAGCAGAGCTTGCTTTCAGAAACAATGCATGCTTCTGTCTGTACCTGCTTATTTTTATCCTGTAAACTATTTTCAGAACTCATGCTGCTGTATTTCCTTGGTGAGGTCTCTTGGGAGATATGTTACTTAGCAGCTATCAAGACCCAAGTTCACACTTCCATTTTTCAGTGCGCGTAAGGCCGGGTGCCTTTGTGCATCAGAAATAGACTGAAAGGCATAGAGACCTTTTCTGCCCAGCTGTAGGTAATCAGGCAAAAATCATGTTGTATTCTAGAGTGATTTAACTTACCTGGTTCTTCCCCATGTGAGAAGTGACTGTGTCAAACATAGCCGTAACTGGTGTCTGGCAGTGGTATGCAGTGGGAAGGCTGGCTATATGGAAGAATGTGCGTATATGAAAATGAACGTCTTCTGATGTGTGTGATGGAGAGATTGCATCAACTGCTTCATCTAGGAACATCTTCCTGTCAGATCCCAGTACATCCTGTTAGTGGCTTAGGCTCCAGCTGAAGCTCACTAATGACATACGCTGCAATCCAGGGGGAATGAAAAACCTAAATTTGTCTCTTTTTCTTTTTTCCTTTCAGGTTCACATTGGAGTTGATACTGTAGCAGACTTCAGCTATGCAGACGATTAAGTGTGTAGTCGTGGGTGATGGTGCTGTTGGTAAAACCTGTCTCTTAATTTCTTACACAACAAATAAATTTCCATCGGAATACGTACCAACGGTGAGTGTGAGAATGGCTCCAGTTGTGCTTGGGGCATGGTGGGATAGTGCAGCATGAGTTTCCTTCCTGACTAACTTGTATGGCGTGAACACCTTAATATTTGTTCCTTCAGCTTGTTGGAGGCTAATACACTACGGAAAAGTAATGCTAAGTCTGGTATACTGCTGCTGCTGATCCTTGCTATCACCTGGTAGTGCTAGGGTTCTTTTCCCTGTATGCAGTCAGTTCCTGCTGTTTGAATGCTTTGTATAATCTTGGCTTCTGTTTGTTGATGGCCACTGGCTGGATTTTGTGAATAAGATTATCTGCAGTTGCTGGAAGTTCAAGGGGGTGGCAGGAACACCTTATCTACAGCTTGCTGAGTGCTGTTGTAGCTGCATCTTCACTTTTAGGGAAAACAGTGTTTCATGCTGCGAAGTGTTTCACTGACCGCAGTTACCACTTTGATGCTGAGTTTCTGCTTCACAACTTTGAGAGGTCATGCGTTGCACTGTGGAGTGTGTGTGGCTACTCCTTGCATTTAACTGAGGTCATGTTTGGATCTAGAGTGTTCAATCTCATTCCAGTTGTGCGTACAGGTATTTAACAGCTTTGTATGTATTTCTTCTATTTCTGTCTTCATGTAACACTTGTAACCTTTTTGAGTCTTACAGTGTCAGTTTTGAGATATGAAATCTCTTGGCTTATCTCAAGATCGAGGTTAGAGCAGTCCGACTGCAAGGCCCCTGTGCATTGTTTTTCTGATGGAGAAGTGTTGCTGCTCTAATACTGCATATGCAAGATTAGCGCGCTGACAGTGGGATGGTTCAGTTTGTTTTTAGGGACACTGAGCTTTTTTGCTGTTACAAAGCAACTTAACAGAACTCCTTTGAGATGCTCTGTTTTTCCCGATGCCTCTTTCAAAACAGCAGCTACTTTGTGTAAAAGCAAACAAAAAGGAACCCACCAAGCCAAGGGGGGAAAAAAGTCATTTTTGTGACAGAGAAGTTGCAGTAAATTTCTGTGATTCTTTTTAGTTGCTGGCTCTGACCACTATCTGAAGATTTTTCAGCTTGCTAAAGTTGAGGCTTCCTAGAAGTAGGATTGATTGCTGTGAGCTTAATTTTAGTTGTAGATTTGGAGCTGAGAAGCAAGTGATGCAGGTATCCCCAAGCCTGGGAGCATGCAGCTTGGATGCAGCGACCAGTCTGAGGGCTGTATGTAGGCATGGAGACCAAAGCTCAGCCTCTAGTGGAGATCCTCTTGTTAAGGACTAGCAAGGGACAGGCTGTGTTTGAATCTGTGCTTTGCTGCTCTCGAGTGGCGCAGAGAAATCTGCTGCAATGTTTCTAGGATAACCTCATGCTGCACAGAGCCTGTGGAAATCTGCTTGCCCTATTTAAGCTAGTCTTTGCGGTCAAGACAAAATGGAATTGGTCAGTGAGTTTGAGGAGTGAGCCTGAAGCTTCTATACTTATCCCTAGTGAAATTACCCTTCATTATGTTGAAAAATGTTGCAATTTTAAACTCAGGAGGTTTCAAAATACGTATTTTAAGTCTGCTGTCCTGCAGATGGTAGAATCATCTATAAAGCCCTGGCCATAAGCAGTGTGGAAAAGCTACTCAAAGAAATTAAGTTACGTGTCACTAAAGTGTGTTCATGGTGTGCTAAGGCTTAATTGTGGTACATCTTAAAACTGTCCCATGCTTCTGAAATTGTATTTACCCTGAACTTTGTCCCAAGAATCTCAGTGTTCTGGGAATATCCCAGGCCTGCAGTGAACTCTGGCCTAAAGGCTTCTTTCAAACTCTGGGAACTGGTAAGTAAGCTCTGATATTCTGGCTAATGCTTCCAACAGATAGCACTGTTCTGAAATGAAGGCAAAGCCTTGTGATACAGGGCACAGAGCAATTAGTAGCAGGTGAGGGTGCTCCAGTCGGTCTAAGTCTGATTTCAAACTGATCTGTTCTGCACATGTAGCTATTGCAGGCACTGATGTAAGCTGTGTGTGCTGTCACCCTGCTTGGCTGTACCTCCACTCTGCAGCATTGTGGCTGAAGTGCTGATAGAAGGTGTGCCAGTTCAGTTAGATTTATCAAGATTTTTCAGTTGGTTCTGTTTTGCTTTTCTTTCTCAAGGGTATTTCCCAGTGGGAGATGGATTTTTTTTTTGCTGGTATGGAGTTTATCACGTGCATATTTTTGACATCATTCCCTTTTCAAAAAAGGCAGCGAAGAACTTGTGCGTGGAGTGGCAGTGTCTGGGGAATGGTAGATCAGGTGTGAGTTCTGTAACACGGAAGCTTGATCTTCCTGCTGTAGAGGGCTGTCTGGCAGCGGCAGGAACTGAAACTTCTTGTAGGACTGTTGCTGCTCTGGGTTTTAGGCTGTTTAGCGCAACTGAGAATGAAATGGTGGGTTATGCTGGATCTGTGTTGCTTCCAAGTTTGTCGTGAGGAGCTGGCCTTGTAACCCTGGCCTCTTCAGTACTGAACCCATAGACCTTCTCAGTTCTAGCTGTACCTTTAAAAATAAAAAAAAAGTGTAAAAACCAAATATGTTAATCCTCCTAAGGGGCAGCTGCGAATAACATGTTAAACTCCCTGTTCACTGGGTAAAGACGAGGGAATAGTAGAGGGCCAGAGCAGGAGTGCTGATTAAGGAATATCTTTGGGATTTGAAGCTTGTAATAATCCTCTGACATCTCAAAGAATCAGTACTCTGACCTTCAGTGAGGAGCATACCAGTTTCTGATCCTTTGGGTCATTTGTACTTTGGAGTCTTGAAGTAGTGGTTATGGCATGTGGAATGAGCCTAGTGAAATGCCTGCAGCCTTCTTCCGCACTCTGAAGGTCTTACTTGTTTTGTGGCTGGATGCTCACGGGGAGGGTTCAGTAAAGCAAAATCAGTGTAGTGTGTCAAAGGATTGGGCTGCTGATAATGGGCATGGATGCTGAAGTCTCTTGCAGTCCTTAAATCCTGAAGGCTAAACCAAAATTGTTTGATTGTGTCTCAATCACAGTGGATTGTGACAAGTTGGAAAAATTAGTGTGGTGTCAGGTGCTGCTTTAACCAGGACAACTGGCTGGAGAGGAGATGGATCTGAACTCCTGAAAGTTCAGCTTTGAAGTGCTGTCTTGCTAGTCTTAGTCCCATATTTTTGTGGAAATTTGTCAAGGGCCTAGGTTCTTAATGAAACCCTATGAATATGTGTGTGACAGCTCATTTCTCAGTGTTGGTCCTTTCATCGCTTCTGTGAAAAGCTTCCGAGTTCACTGTGACCTGCTTTAATGCTGCAGTTTACTTCAGCCCTGAAAGCTGCTCAGACTTGATTTTTGTGTTGAAGGGTAGCTTTCATATCCTTGTTCAGATACGTCACCTGTCTCAGCAATCTTGCAGCACTGTGTGCAGAGACAGCTCTTTTTTCAGTGGGGGGAGCTTTTGATGAAGGTAGCTTCTGAAACATTCTGTTCCGGTTCTGAAGATGAAATAGTCATTGAAATGAAGGATGTTGACCTCTGGCAGTGTACTCCTTAATGAGTTTGCGGGTTTAGAAAGAAAAGGCTTTGGGTAGGTCCACGTGATTAGCTGTGTTGTAAACAAGTTACTGGGTGAAACGCTTGATGCAGTGTGTGCTTGTGACCTTGTGGACAGGACTGTTGTGCCAGCTGCTACACGGATGCTGTGACTTCTCAGCAGTCTTCTCAGTTACAGGCAAGAGCTGTTACAGGTGTTTTGTTCAGTGGCTTTTACAGTGTGAGATGCAGCAGTATATCTGGTGTGCCTTTACTTTTGAGGCAGTGTGGAAATAACTCTTGCATCCCTATCGCAAATGGAATTGTCCTGTTAACAGCCTCAGTGATAGTGCAGGAAGCATGATGGATTCTGGCCTGCTAAGATGACTCTTTGTACAAATTGGAGGTGGCTCGACCAGGTGAGTGGTGTGATGGTTTGAAAGATGGCATATTGACATGCTCTTAAATGTTTCTTTCCTTAACAGGTTTTTGATAACTATGCTGTAACAGTGATGATTGGAGGAGAGCCTTACACTCTAGGCCTCTTTGATACTGCAGGTGAGAAATCAAATGTCTGTGTCATTGTAACTGCCCTGGATTTAGTTGAAATGATGTTGAGCATAAAGGTATACCAAAAGAGCCAGCAGTTGGCTCTTCTCTTTCATAGAGAAGTCTGCAGGCTTCTTTGTTTGTTGTTATTACACTGTATTTGAGTTCATAGCTGGAGTAACGTACAGTGATTACGCACCTATCTGCATTTGTTAGTGAGTGTGAAAGCTTAACAAGAATGGCTAGGAGCTTGCCCAGTCCCCAGCCTGTAATAATACCAGAGCAGTACACAGCTTCTGGTATTGTAAACTATTGTTCACTATAGTCCTTTCAGAGAACTTGGCTGGTAAAGTGTTGCCTAGAAGTGTCTTGGTAGAACTTAATGTGATTCTTTCCAGCTGTGTTCTTACAGATGCATTGTTAGTGTTTTATTAATTACTGATGTGATCTTGTGCTCCAGTTAAATGCTGTGGCTTTAATTACTCTTCACATTGTTCTCACGAATGTGGTTTGTATGTTATTACAAACTCCTTAGTTCTTGGATAAGAAGCTCTGTGGATAACGGGTTTCTTCTTGGCATTTCATAGGCTGCTGTGGGTACTGATACTTGGACCTCAACTCCAGCAGTCTGGCATGGCACACAAGGCTGTGTAAGGAGAATCAGGCTGAGTGTTAGGGAAAGATTCTTTACCATTCTGTGTTACCTGCTTAGCTTTGGATCTTTTGCACTAGAGCGGGCAGAAGCGGTGCGTGGTCAGTCTCTGCCTTTTGTCCTGCTGAGGTCCTTTTTGATCAGTGCTTAGCTCTACTGTGTGTCCAGAGCAGTACAGTAGCTGTCACAAGCTATTCAGGTCTCCATCTTCAAACTACAGATCTTCCACAGCGATGTCCCAGGTGTTGTCAGCTCCTTTATGGTCTATGAGGTCTTTGTCCTGTATGATAGAGAAGAAATCTTAGTTGAAATCTGAGGTTTTTTTTAACAAGTGTTTCTCAGCTGGTTGCCAGCTCATGACGTAGCTTCTTAAATGTGAGCCTTGTTTTGCTTTCTAAAAAGAGTGGTACTGAATTGAGCAGGTGTAAAAATGAGGTGCTGCAGAGTTTAGTGGGTCACTGCTAGTGGTGTGCTGCAAGGACTGCTGCCGTCTGACGTGCAGACCCAAAGGGAAGAGCCTGGCTTCCCTTGAAGTACAGCCTGTCCTGGGACTGTGTGTATTTTTAGGGGATTGCTGCTAAGCAGCCTTGTTACTTCCACACCTGTAACAGCAGCATTCTTCTCTTACTGTTCAAAGAACACTTCCCAAAATGTTTTCAAGTGTGAATTGGGACCTCCTAGTGAACAAAACTGCTCTGAAACTGCTTCTGAAACTTTATTTTTTGTGTGTTAATGAAATTTGATGTCAGAATATATTTTATGGATAGAGTAGGTGCAGAAGACCTGACCTACAGCCAAATCTATGTGCTGCAGCCTTAGGCTGCTTGATCTAAAAAAAAAAAAAAATTATTAAAGCGCACTCCTGACCTTCCCTTCTCTCTTGTGACTTTAAGCAGCTTGTTGTTACATAGCAACTGAATGAATTCTGTATCTGAAATCTAGGTTCCCTGGTTCCCTGAATGTTTGGATTCAGGGCATGTGTATTTGCTTAAGAGTTAGGGTTACTCACAATAATGCTTTTGTGCTGGAATGTGTATTCTAACAACCTGCAAAAGGCAATATTTATCTGTCTGCCTCTAATACTGTGTTAACTTTCTCCCCTTTTAGGTCAGGAAGATTATGATAGATTACGACCCCTCAGCTATCCACAGACAGATGTATTTCTGGTCTGTTTTTCAGTGGTATCTCCTTCTTCATTTGAAAATGTGAAAGAAAAGGTTGGTTTAACTCTGCCAAGAGTTCTCCTGAGAAGGAGCTGCTGCACTGATTTTTAGTAATATCTAAGGTGCTAATCTTGTCTAGGTGGTCAGTAACAAATACTGTATCTTCTCTCCTTAGTGGGTACCTGAAATTACTCACCATTGTCCAAAGACTCCTTTCCTGCTTGTTGGGACCCAAATTGATCTAAGAGATGATCCCTCAACAATTGAAAAACTTGCCAAGAACAAGCAGAAGCCCATAACTCCAGAGACGGCCGAAAAACTGGCCCGGGACCTGAAGGCTGTTAAATATGTGGAATGCTCTGCGCTTACGCAGGTAAGAGTTGGTCTTTGACCATTTCTGCTTCTTTGTATTCCATGCTTTTTTTTTTTTTCAGTGACAGGGCAAAAACAGCTCAGAATGAATGTGAAAGGATGCGAGCTCCATTTCTGCTGTTGACACAGTAGCTTTCTCTGTCCTGTTGTTCTCAGGCACGAGGAGCTGGCAGTGGTACAAAGCAAATCAGCCTGTGAAGATTAGGCGCAAGTGGAGAGGGGAGGTGAAGGATTTGCTTGCTGGGTTTGCTTTTGTGTTGGAGCAAAGTAGTTATCTAGAACTTAAAAGGCATGTTGCAGGCAATAAGTGGGTTAGAATGCAGTTCACAACTGAAGAGAGCAGTCAGAGAAACAAACAGATCTCAGTTTCTGTCTCAGTGAAGTAAGTTTTGTTCCTTCTATGAATAGAAGCCTTCCTAATTAAGATCTTCTTTCTCTTCCTTTTTAGAGCTTCCTTTCTCTTCTCCCCACGTAGACTATGGTGATCTGTTTCCTTTGTGTGCCTTAAGATGGAAGTTCTGCTGAAGCAGAAAATACTAATCAAATAGTTCTTAAGATATAAATGTGGCTGTGTTGTGAACTAACATGTGAAAATGAGTCTAAAAACAACTGAGATTGCTGACTTGAGGCCAGGAAACCTGACGGTCCTTTCCCTTGAAGTTAGGGATGCTAGGGCTGGGAGGGTGGTAAGCGTTGGCTGGCTAGCTGGGATCTGCCTTGCCTTTGGGTGCCCTGGAAACATAATCTTGTGTGTCCATTCCTGCAGAGTATATTACAACTCTTAATTATTTAATGCTCCTCTGTGAAGAATTTGTTCCTCCTTGATGTGCACAGTCAGGGGTGCACAGTATCAAGGCTTCCACTCTTCTCAGTCATTTTATTGCATTGATCTATGGTATCTTGAGCACAAAGCTTTGTTGCTGAGTTTTGAAGCCCAAAGTTCTGCTTATCCTGCACCTTTTGCCCAGATTACATGGTGGCTTTTCCATTTGGGATCCTGAGGCTGTTTTTTAACAAAGCTTTGCCTGAGTGGTTGCTGGGAACAGGCTTCTTGAGGGAATCTGTGGAACGCTGCACTGGAAATATTGTGGCAAGGCATACTGCTTTAGATGATGTCAGTTGTACAACCTGGGTGCTGCTGCTGACTAAGCTGTAGAATTTACTTGTTGGTTAAATGGATACCGGGATTTTTGCCCCTGCATGGAAGTACTTGAAATTACTAGAAGAGCTGATATAACAATTTCAGTGTTTATCCGTTCTTTTTATTTGCAGATAAATCAGTGTATGAGTTGCAGAGAACAGCTTTATGTGCTTGGAAGCTCAGCCTGAATTTCTTCCAGAGCACTCTAGTGACTGTATACCCAGTGGTGGTTTCAGAAGTTGGGAATAATCTGGTAGGAGGGTTCTGAAGCTTTCTCACCTGAAAGATTAGTCAGTCTTCTTCTGCTCTGTTCTTTTTACTTCATTTGTCATCGACCTTCCCTGCAAAACATCTCTCACTCAGCCTGTTGGTAATAGCTGCCAAACAGAAATGTAGATGCTCTGCAAAGGGTTGTTTGAAGTTTCCAGCAGTGCTGAAGCTGGCGGCTTGCTGAACACAGAGGGCAGCTGGCTGTTCTAGTGGGAGGATTGTTTTCCTACCTACAAGGCAGCGTTGTAGTAGTTGGTTTCAAGTGAAGTTAGGCTCAGCTGGGTAATTCCAGTCATCTCTTTACCTTGGCGTCTATCTACACAGTTCACCTCAGCAGCCTAGGGTTTTCTGCCTTCCCAATAACTTGCAAGTGACTTTGGAGCAGTAGCAAATAATCATGAAATTATGGAGCTAATGTTTTTTTTTTTCCCTGGGATTTAAGGTTTCACTTGTCTGTGTGGAACAGTCAGATGTTCTGAACACGTGAACTGTAAGAGGCTGAGATTGAGTCTGTTCTGTAAAGGCAGAATATCTGCACCTTCTTGAGTTTGGGTGACTCTGCACTGGTGAAGAGTGAGCTCTGTCTTCCCTCCCTTCCCAACATTTTTTCTTTAGGTCTAGTGCTTTTTTTGTGATGGAGGCACTGAATTAGGTCAGTACCAATGCCTCCAGCCTTTTTCCTACGAAATAATACCCATATACCACTGTAAAAAGGAGATAACGCTTCCCTTTTAGGACAGGGTGACGGACTTGCAAATGAAGCCAGTTGTTGCTTCTGTTATACTTCAGTCTGAGTAGCTTCCTGTAGCTCTGTGCTGCTACTGAACACGAGGGAACACTTGGAATTTTGTTTCTTTTTTTCTTCTGTTCCTAGGCTTGAGCACAGCTGACGGTTTTGACAAAACCAGATTTGTAAGGGGCCTTAAATTCCCTGTGAGAATGCGGGGATAAAGGGAGCCTGAGCTCAGCTGGCTGATGCAGCCCAGAGCGGTGCCACTTCAACCAGAGCAACAAGGCCTCTGGGCCACTCAGGCCAAACACAGCTCCCTTCGTGTGGCTGTTCTTCTGTCATCCAGGCTTCTGTCCCCAGCCCAGTTTTCACAATGATTTTGTCCCTGTTTTTTCTCCTTTTCATTTATCCCCATTTTTCTGTACTAGGAAGACGAAGGAGGAATCCAAGAGTAGTAAAAAGTAGTGTTATTTTCTTGACTCTTGCCCTCTTTGGGTTCTTCATGTTGCATAATTGGGTCTGTACTACAGCCTTATTCTCAGAGAGAGAAAATCAAGTACTCAGGCTGCATTTAGGCATTATTAATTTGAAGTCTCTAGTTTTGTGAGTATAGGTTGCAGCTCTTGAAACATGCTGGCAAAAATGTACAGAGTTGTTGTACATATACTTGATATACAGCAATCTTGAATGTAACTGGGGTATAAATGCTTCCGGGTGGAATTGTTTTAGAGACCTCCTGTGTAAGTGCTCCAGTAAAAGACTTGCTAAAAGGGATGTATCCGGTCTTACCTGTGAGGGTGTGAAGTCTCTTGTGTTTGAATGATGTTTAAAAAGAAAAATTTACTTCCTGCAAGCATCTGTAGTCTTTGTAATTTAAGTGTGTCTGTTCTTCCTTGGCTGACATAAAGCAGTTTGTCAGAAGTTACGAAGGTTACACTGGTGACAGTAGATTTAGGCGAGTCCAGTTAGCATAAACTGAGCCAGGTTTCACTTCTGGTGTTCACGTGTAACTTGGCAGAGCTGTGTGGGAGTGCTGATGTACTGTGGTGTTCCTGTCGTGCTTACAGCAAATGCAAGGCATGCTTTGTGCTCTGGCATAATCCCTGCAGACCTCTTAGAGCTCTGACTGCTTGCGTGGTGTTGGATCTCGGTTACACCAATCCTAACACAGTGTCTGTTTTCCTTAGACTTGAATGGTTTTACTTGCTTTAATAACTAACTGAATAACTGAAACGCATCGTTCCCGTAGCTGGCTGTTAGGTAAGGTACTGCTTCGCTTTCTACATGACTCAATAGCCAATGTCTGAAGGTGACGATGGCTTACTAGAGAGGTACCGCTTCAGTCCCAGATCATGTTTTCCCTGCTGTCTGGAGTTCTTCAGTTATTCAGGGCTGAATTCACAAAGCAGAACTATGTGGGGCCTTTGCTGCTGCTGTAGATGGGAGCAGTGAGTCCATGCACCTGCCATGGCTGCTTACTCACAGTGGGTCACTGCAAAAGGAGGTGTGCTCTGCAACCCTGTGGTGGGGCATGCTGCCCTCCCATGTAGTCTCACCAAGTGTTTATTCAGCACTTAAGGGGAAACCACTATTTCTTGAGCAGCTCCTTCCTCAGGTGGCTTTGCCAATTGCTGCTGTGTTTTTGCCTCTGCCCTTTTGGGTGTTGATGTTGTTAAACTTGGTGGCCTGTCACATGTTCTGTCTGTCTCTGACTTTTTGCTTCTGGGTTGTCTTAACAGATTTCTTCCTGGGATCTACTTTGTTTTTTTTGCAAAGTAAATCTTGTTCTGCCTGTGTGAATTCAGCCTGCTCTATCCTGAATGCTCTTTGTATCTGCTTGTTTTTCTCTAATCCTCTAACCTGGCTGCTGTTTTTTCTCCTCCCCTCTGTCTTGTAGAGAGGTCTGAAGAATGTGTTTGATGAGGCTATCCTAGCTGCCCTCGAGCCTCCGGAAACTCAGCCCAAAAGGAAGTGCTGTATATTCTAAACTTTCTCCTTCCCCTCTTGCTGCTGCTTCCTCTGTCCCACTACTGTAGAAACCTGGTTAAAAACGAATAAAACCACCTTTATCGAAAGCTGTTGTCTGCTTACCATTTTAGAGCAACCTCTGTATTAGCTCTTGGACTGAAAACAGTACTTAAGATCTTTAGTAAAACATTGTGACCATGGAACGTGAACTGGACTCGCTTAACTCTCTGCTGCTTGGGTTGCCAGATGTGGGTAGCTTTATAATTCAGGCTTCTGGGGGAAAGGATCTGGTTACATCATTACTCTAAAAAATAATAATAAAAAAAAAAATTGAAAGAATAAGACATGATGTTTGATCTTCCTGAATCCATCTGGAAGAAGTGTTGCGTATTTTCAGTTTCTACTTGTGACTCTTGTTAAATGTATTTGCATGACAAAAGTACATGAAACGGTGATCTGCAAGCGATGCTGTAATGTGAAGGAATTTCTGGTTCTCCTTTGTGCAGTGAGATGTTTTGTTGCAATTGCTTTGGCTGTCTGTGCTATAGTGGAGTATTTGTAAGTCCTTGGGAAGGAAATATCAATGTATTTGCTACTGCTATATGAACTGTTAAAATTCTTGCTTTCACTAACACGATAGAACATTTCAGTAATAGATTCTTAAAGCCTGTTACTGTAAGATGTAAAGCTGCTTCTTACTCTTATGCTTCTGATTTTTATTGTTTTAAGGAGAAAACGTCAATTGTAGTTTCTTTTAAATTTTGAAATTAAAAACTGCGGTTGTTTGTATAAATGACTGATGAAGCTTTATTCTGATTTGCTCTTCCTGGCTTCAGTTTAACACCTGTGCAGTGTACCTGCTTTGTACTCTTCCCATTTCGACTCTGATACCATGCACAGCTTTTGGGCTCTACCTGGCTGCTTCTAACCATGGGGTGTGCGGGGCCAGAAGCCTGCCCTGAGCGTGTACTGGACCAGTTTGATCGTTGCATGCTTGCCTTGTCTCCTCTTCTCCCCTTGACACGTGGGTGTCTGCCCTGCTGTGCTCGGCGTGCTCCTGATAGAGCTCTTCCATTTGAATGCAGCACTTTCTTCTTTGTTGTTAGCATGTCAGATGTATCGCTGCCCAACTAATCATAAAAACTGCCTTGAGGAAATGACTTCGGTACATGTGTTTGCTTCTCGTGGAGTATACTGGTCTGTTCTCAAAGCACTGCGTTCCTGTTCAGCAAATCAGATGCTCTGCTAAGGAACTGCTGACCGCAGCGATGCAGCTGGGGCAGACCCTGGCTGAGCAAAGGGGAGGTGGGGGGGGTCTGGGTGTCAGACTGGGATCCCTCGCTGGAGGGGTTTGTCTGCCACCTGGCTCTCCGTGCTTTTGTTTGTGTGAACTCAAAAATGAGACCGCCCCTTTCTCTCTTTGCCCCTTTTCAGAAAGGCCTAAAGAATGTATTTGATGAGGCGATATTGGCTGCCCTGGAGCCTCCGGAGCCGAAGAAGACTCGCAGGTGTGTGCTGCTATGAACGTCCCTCCACAGCCCCTTCTGCAAAGCTGGTGTTTGATGTCATACTAAAAGCAATGTTTAAATCAAACTAAAGATACAAATTTTAAAATTTGTTTTTGCAATAATGACAAATACCCTGCACTCCCATCTCCCCCACACGATCCCCGTGTGAGATGAGAATGTTAGTGTTTATTCCCCAGTGTCCCCTCAATTCAGTTAAACTAGTTAATTTTGAGTAATTATGTAGTATCAGAAAACACTGATCAGTACTAGTTTTTTATTTTGTTTACTGTTTCTAATTTTTTGTTTAAAATCCAGGCATGCTTGTGATGACTTTTTTCTGTAACAGACTAATTCTAGGCTGTTTTACTGAAGCCTTGCCCCTTCTGTCAGTCTGGCAAGACTTAGTTCTGGTTTCGAGAACTCCTAGGGCTGTTCTGCAGTCAGCCAGCAGCCTGTGTGCGAGCAGCCTTTCGTACTAAAGACAAATACAGGAAAGTAAGATGTCCCAAGCTGGTGCTCCTCTAAGGAGGAGTGTAGAAAATGTATCTGCATCTCCTCTGAAGTTGCCTTGTATCTCTCTTTCCCCCTGGCTTTCCACTGTGCAAGTCATAAATTTCTGCCCCGTCCTCTAAGTTATAAAGTTTTAGGAACAGAAGAATCCTTTTCCCTGGATGCACCATCAGACTTGAAACTAACTTGTCAGTCTCTTCATGAGCTTTTGGTCATGTGATGAAGAAATAACTGCACCTTTTAAAGCATGCCCAACTGATTCAGTTGGCTTTTAACAAGCCCATCTCTCTGCCAATCCTTTCTTATTTGAGAAATGCTTCCAATGACCAGCATACCCACTGCTGTTTGGATGCACTGAAAGAACCTGGCATGTATTGGAATGAGTTCTGGAGCTGGCCCTGATGGTGCATCACCTTACAAAGGTTCAGTGTCCTTCGAGGAAGGGTTGCAAGACAGACCTGTCAGTAGGAAGGAACTGTGGGGAGAGCTTCCTAGTGTTCAGTGCGGCACCATACAGGGACCAGTGGAGGGAATCCCCTTTTTCTGCATTTTAAGTAGCCTTGAAGCTGTAAGATGGGTTCCAGCCCAGCAAGGGGTGTGCGCTGGATCTTTACATAGACAGCAGTATTTGTAGGGACTTTACCAAAAAAACACATTTTGGCTTGCAAGTTAAATTGCTTTTCTTTTACGGAAAAGACTTAGGGAATCTTCTCCATCTTCCCAAACTCCAATCTCTTGTCAACTCATTAGTGTTGAACCAATGCTTTTTCATGTCTAAGTTCTTTGTATATGCATTCTTTTCAGATGTATTAAACATAAAATATCTTCACAAGCCTGCCTGAGGGTAGTTATTTCTCTAGTCTTTCTCTTGAGTGTGGAGGACCTGAAAATATATGGCTTTTATCCTTTGTGAGCTTGCAAGTTAATGTGGGCCTTTCCTTAATACCTAATTCTGTAAGATCCCATCTTCCCTCATCTATGGTGCTGGCCTAAATTCTGTCAAGACTGCTGTGATCCGTGACATGGTCATTGCTGTCATACCAAAATCTGAAGGGGGGGGCCTCTGGTTCTTAAACGAGGGGGGTGTTGTACATGTTGCCAGATATTAAAAGTAGGCTTTGGGGAGTTGCTAGTCTCTTGCACTTCTTCTGTTTGGAGAGTCATCTTTGTCAAAGTTTCCTGTTGCTCCCTGTTCGCAGGCAGATCACAAACATTTGGACAGGAGCAAGTGACACAGTGCTTACCTCCTGCTCCAACATGCACAGCATGTTATGCCTGCAGGTGTATTCTGAAGAGAAAGGAGGTCTTGCACTGTCACTGTGTAACTTGTGTTAATTACTAAAACACATTCCAAAGGGCTTCATTAAGGGTCATTTTTATTTTAAGGAACTGACTTGTGGGTACCGTAATCTAAAAGCTCAGTGTAAAAGGTGAACTCTTAACTTTCCAGCAATTAGTGCTGCTTTTCTGCTTTGCATTTCAGTTTGTAGCTGCTGTGAGGGCACCTGGCTGTACGTGTCTGGCTTGCAGTTGGAAGCGCAGCTGGGTGTGTGCAGTGCTCACAGCTGAGTGCTGGTGGCAGCAGGCTCACATGGGCTCCTGCTCTTCTTGCTAAACCTGTCTAAAGTCAGCAGCCAGACTGGTGGCCAGAGGATTGCCTGCATGAACTTGATGAACTTAAGCAGGGGATTTCCTTTGAAATGGAAGGAGAATCCTTTAGGACTTCTGGTTTCAGTCAGCAGATTTACCCTGCCAAGCCTTTTCTGTTTTGGATGCAAACTTGCACTGAAGTTGCCTGTAGTTGAGTCTTCTGCATGTATTTTCTGGCAGTGATCTGTGCCAGTCCTTTCATCCAGGTCCGTTTGGTTAACCAAAAAGCCTGTGCTTGTTGGAAATGTGTTGCAAGGTTAAACTCTGCCCTGGAGAGAGTCATGAAGGCACTAGGTGATAGGAAAACATCCTCTCCATGTTGCGTTAGCTTTGCAGGACTGGCTGATAGCTCCGTGTGCGTGTACATAGCCGTGCCAGTCCAGGGGGAGGACGATGTGCTAGAACTGGCTAGACAAGCACAAAGAGCATAGCTTGTGGGTTTTTTCATACTGTCCTTCCTCTTGAGCTCAGTGGTGAGGTCCCTCCAAAGCCAGGTGGCTCTGCGTGGTCAACTTACGTGAGCTGCTTGTGATAAGTCCTTAGTGGCAATCTCCCTGCCTACCTGAAGGCATTCTGAAGGCGTTGGCAAAATGGCAAAAGTGGCTTTGGGAAATACTACTCATCTACTGCTTTTGGGAGTGCCATTTTCAGCTAGCAGCTTTGAAAGCCAAGATCTTGAATGCAGGCAGGAATACTTGGCGCTTCCATTGGAACTGGTGTGGCAAGCTCGTACACGGTGTGAGCAGCGATTGTCTCATGTTACTGCTTTTGCAGTAGAACTTATCTGCTGGTTCCCATAGCAGCTCAGTAGACAGGTGAGTACGTGGCCTGAGCAGGCTGTTCAGCTAAGCGCTGCCTGTGTTCACGATGTCCCCTGTAAAGGGCAACAAGTCTTCAGGGAAGGCGTCTGAGAATTGTGTTAAGACTTCTCCAAGGATTGAAGGCTGTATGGAAACCGAAGAGCAGGTTCTGGTTTTAATGGCTCAGTTCCAATGGCTGGGATGCACAGCAGTCTCTTAATGAAATCCTGCGGTTGTGTAACTATTCTATTAAATGATCTTTTTTTTTTTTTTTTTGCACAAGGAATAGGTTAGTGAGTTCTGTTTTCTCAATTGGCTCTTGTGTGGATTCATGAGACTCTCTAATTCCTAATGCTAACTGAGTTTTGCTTGAAAGCAGGTTGTGAACAGAGCTCTTGTTTCTGTTGGTGACTCCAAGCACGTGGCTCTGCATCTTTAGCAGCTGCTTGGTGTCTCTGAAGTAGTTATCATCCTGGCCTCAGATGCGTGCTCTCACACCATCCTTCATGTTAGCTCTGTTTGGCTGTACCAAGCAACGATTACAGTCACTAATTGCGTGGAAATGTAACACCCTGCAGGATACTTTTCCTACTGAATTAGTAGACTCTACTGTTTATATTACGTGGTCAGACTGATGCCAAAATCACTGCAAGGAAGGAGATAGGCTTCTACTTCAGCTCTCTTCTAGGGGGAGGTGGGAGCACGTATACAGTCTGACCAGGTCAGCTCTGTCTTGTAAACATGTGTGCTGTGGTGCCAAATTGCGTAAATCAGTTTGTTATTTCTGCTGTCCTGTTGACAGAGGTGAAGACTATCAGCTAATGGGCAAGTACAAAACCTGGAGAAAAATCCTGCCTGTTTGCTGAGGGACGTGCTCGCATCAGAATGCCAAAACAAGAGCTTGTACTCTAGGGCTGGTGACTGCTGGGAAGAGTGCTGTAGGGTAACAGTTGCTTTCTCTAGCAGGAGATAACTTGAGCTCACCCTTGTGTTCTGTCCTTTCCTTGCTGATTCAATTAATATATGGAAATCTCCTGTATATAAGCTGATCTAAACTAACCCTGCTGTTTCTGTAGCTCCTGATGCAGGCATCATCTGCGCAGCTGTTGTAACTCAGGCTGATGCTAAGGTCATGTCAAACTGGTGGCTGGTGTTTCTCTGACAAGTGTCCCTGTGCTGTGCCACCAGCAATATTAGAGATGTGAGAGCTTTCTCTTTGTTTCCCTGTGGGGCTGTAGGAAGCTGATTTACATCTCAGTAGAAACAGTGCTGACCTGCAAGAGAGGCTCAGTGGGAGAGTGCTTTCAGGACAGTGCAGGGGCTGCAGTGTTTGCTCTGGCAGTGTAGCTTTAGGGAGTCTTTCATAATTAAAGATGTGCTTGCTGTGAAGGTGGCTGTTCTAGATGCAGCGGAGACTATTTTCTTAAGCTTCTGGGAGATGGATAGGGAAACAAGCTGAGTTCTGCCACTTTCCCAGGAAGATGTTAACCTGTTCAGGCATATTCTTTCATTCTGTCTTCCTTCTCTTTCCCAGTAATGTGCTCGTTCTTGCTGTCAGTGCTGTGCATTATACTTAAGTGTAGCCCTTACTAAAACAAGAGTATTGTATTGTGTAAGGAGAGAGAAGCACACCTACCTCTGAGGTGTACCTGCCTGTATCTTTACTGACACCATTTGAGCCACCTGGGTTCCTTAGGAGTATATTTCTTGGTATTTCTCAAATGGCAACACATTGCTGGGTAAATGCTGCCTGTTGTCTGAAGGGCTTTGCAAGCGGTCTGCTACCTTGTCTGACCTGGAGATGATCCTTTGTACCCTGCTTGAGGTATGTCAGTATGTCAGCTCTTCCTTTCTTAGCGGGCTCTCAGAAGGCAGCTTGGACGAGCTGCAGCCACCTTGGTGGTTAGGTCTGATTAGTGTGCTTCTGAAGCTAATCTCCAAGCTGTTTGTATGTGATGTGCTCCAGTTAACATCCCAGAGTGTTCTTGCAGTGTACTGCTTAGGTTTGTGTTAGGTTTATGCTGTAAACATGAGCTGGAAGTACATGAGGGAAGTGCCTCTGTGAGCACCCTGAGAGCGAGCCTCTCCCCACCCTTTTGTGGCTCAGCAATATTTCTTCCAGGTGTGGTGCAGCCCCCATGGTCCCATGGAGAAAAAGGCAAAAGAAAAGAGAAAGCTCGTGTCTCTAGCATGTGTGAATTGGACATTGTCCTCTAGCAGCAATGGGGTTTGTGTCTGTGGGACCTGGCTGGAGTTAGCTGGAAGGGCCCCTGAAAAATGCGTGGTTTTACCGCTGGGTATGGTTTCACTTGGCAAATCTGCTCTTCTTGTCTCTACCATTTGCTCCTGCAGACACAGCTAAAAACGGACTGATTTCTGGCACGTTCCCAAGAGACAGCAATGTCCTGTTACTTGGCCACCATCTAGGTCTCATTTTGCAGCTGGTAGCAGCTGCCTCATTTCAAAAACAGCCTGTGAGTGGGAATTGAGAGAGCTGTTGTGTCAGCACTGCCCCTGACCCAGCCTTCCTGTTGCCTTAACTTGTACTAATGAGCTTCTCACTGTGCAGATATTTCACGTGGGGTGCTTCTGGGGTCCTGTGCTGGGGAGGTGTGCTGCTTTGCTTTCCGCTCTCACTCACGCTCTGCTTCCTCTGAGAAGCATTCCTCACTGGTGCTCCACTCCAGCCCCTGGTCTGAGCCCCTGGGTTTACTGCTTGGGTGCCTGGTTGGTCTCCTGTTAGAGACTTAGAAGTTGCTTGGAGGGGATGAAGCGCGTAAGAGGAAAGTACTACTTAAAAAAACTCTGAAGAAGAATCCAGAAGTAGTTAAGAATTAATTAGTTCTAGCTGGCAAACGGATAAGGCGTCTTCTCCTTGTGATGTGTTTCTGCTGCTAGTTGCCTCAGTTCCTGTTGTGATCTGTCCTTTTGTGAGCTTGAATCAGTTCCTGAAATTCAGCCTGGGAAGAAAGATGAGATCAGGAAGCTGCTGGTTGGCTGTGGCTCCTGTGAGATCCTGCACTAAGTGACTTGTCCAAGACTTGTGCAAGAAGCTGGTAACGGGGCACAGGCTGGAGTTCAGCAGACAGCTTATCTTAACTGGGGATCCTGCTGCCCTGTCATAAGCACGCTGGCAAGCCCAGGCCCTCCTCTCTCTTGCTGTGCAAGCCGATGCAAGCAGGCCGACTCCTGCCCACTGTAGCAAGGTTAAAATAAAAAGAAACCTTTCATGCTTGGACCTGGATAAAAAGTCTGGATTAAAAAATACCTTTAGCCCGTACAGAGAACACTTGGATAGGGGGCAGAGGAGTGACACTCCTGGTGCTGTTGGCAAACTTCTCTCTTATTTTGTTGACTCTTGAATATGGACTTATTTTTTCTTTTAGACCCAGCCTGATGCTGGTGCCCTCTTCTTGCTTCTCAACTTTGTGTGTTTGTCTGATCACCACTTTGCTAGTTTCCAGGAACCACTAGATAAGTATTTGTCTTTCCCCAAGGAGAACTCTTTGGCCTGAATTGTCTTGAGGGAGAGCATCACTGCTGAACACCGAATAAATACAGCCCAGCCCAGGGTGCTGGCAGGTCACTGGAATTGCATTGCAGCAGGGCAGAGAGCTTCCCTGAGCTGTTACTGCTCTGTTTACCACACCCAGAGCCATCTAAAGCAGCAGACAGTGTGTAGGGAGTGTGTTTTAAGTTACTGTGGAGCAGTAGCTGGGCAAGCAAGATTTCAGTGCTGGAAAGTATTTAATGCGGCCAGCCCACAAATAGTTACATTCCAAGCTGCCCTCTGGTGGTTTTGGGTTGAATGAAATGAAAGATCAGCCTGTGAAAAAATGTCAGCCACTTTTAAGAACTGCTGCTGTGTTGGGCCCAGTGCTGCCTGCACCAGGCCCAGCGGCTTCTGGGGCTGAGCTTTGCCCACTGCAGCAGTTTATTGAGTGGGATGTGAGCATCACTCCTGCAGTGCACTTGGGTTGTGTGGGTGGCTGGTAGAGCCTGATGTGGGGCTAAATGAAGCAGCTGAAGAGCCACAGAGCTTGGTGTCCTGCGTGGGCATGGCCAGGTGAGGTGTAGGAAGACTGGAAATGCAGGGTGAAGGACTCACAGCAGCTGCTCCTGGGCTCTGGTGAGAGGTGGGCTTGTCTGTTGGGGTGTCTGAGGGGTGGGATTTTCCCCGCAGCAGTTATAGGGGATGTCCTGTATGAAGATGTAGGACATCTGGAGGCACCCTCTAGTGGAGGAGTCATAAGCATTGCTGCTGATGCAGTCAGCGAAACTGGCTGCTTTTTCCTGGATAATAAGAGGTTTCTGTACAGGTCCGGAATACTAACAGTCTGCCAACACTCACTGTGTGGGAGGACATCAGCAACTCCTACTGTGGAGCGATGATGCCCCCAGAGCGTATATGTAATTAATTTTATGATGGAAGGGAGAGGATTTCTGTCGCACACACACACACACACACACACACACACACACACACACACACACACACACACGGCTTACTTTATCTGATGTACAGCCCTGGAAAGGTGGGCTCTGCTGGCTACGAGCAGAGTACTGTGTGTCTTTCTTGATTTAAGCATGACACCTAGGGTGTTGACTCGCACAGAGATGCAACTTCCCTTTGCTCTCAGTCTCATGGTGTATTACAGAAAGGAGGAGCTTGCAGCCTTTGATCCTTCCTGAATGTTTTGGGGAGCATCAGGTGGGTGGGGTGGTTCACTTGCCGTGGACTGTAGCAGCAGTGGAGCGTGTAGGTGTCTTGCTCCTCCCTTTGTGATGCACTGCTGGTTTGAAGTTGCTTCTCTTTTCTTCAGCTTCAAAAAGTTCTGCACCCATGTGCTGTGGTGCATCCTAGTTTGGGTCGTTTGCTTCTCAAATCTCCTTCTTCCCTCCCTGTACCATTGGCCACCCAAGTAGCTAAGGGGAGCTTGAGATGCCAACGCTGCAAGTATGCCTCCCAGAGCTCCTCAAGGGATGGTCTACTTGATGACTTCTAGAAGAGTTGTTTGCCTGGCTTTTCACCTGCCTGTCCCAATTCTGGGCTGTGTACTTTCTTGAAATCAAAAGAATCAGTGAAGTGTGAGAAGTGATTTATTTGAAATGCTGCCACGGCCACGGAGTGGAACTGACACAGGTAAAACAAACACCAAGCGAGGGCTGGAAGATCACAAGGAGTGCCTTCATGTGTGGCTTGAGAACTGGTGTCTTTCAGCAAGGTAAGTGACTGCTTTGACCTTCCAGGAGCGTTTCATCTATCTCATTCATGGCTGGCAAGCGCAGTCAGCTCCTTCCTTCACATTGTCCTGTCATACCTATTGCAGCCTCAAGGTGATGGATCCACTCTGCCTGCTGTGTGTGTGGTGGAGCTGCCAGCTGTGCTCCCTGGTGGGCTCCTGCCAGGAGCACTGCTGTTCCATGGCAGCTTCATTTGAGAGTCCTTGCAGCTGGTGCTCTTCTCCTTGCTGCAAGGATAGGGTGATGCTTTCCGAGTCTCCAGCGTGTTTCTGTGATGGTGGAGATCCTACATCTGCTGCCTGGTCTGTTTACCCTCTTCCTCGTGTGCCCTGGGAGTCCCATGTCCCCTCCCATGGCAGAGAGGGAGGGGAGTATGTGTGCATTCATGCAAATAAAGCTGCTCCAGTTGCATGCGTGCAGCCTCTCTGAACTTTGTCCTGTATGGTGACAGCGTCCCTTGCACTTGTTGTAGGAGTTCTTTGCTTTGGCCTGTGAAGCCTCGGTTACCTTCACTTGGTCTAACCGAAGCACAGCAACTGCAGCTTTCTGGCTGCTGAAGGTGACTCTGAAGCACAAAGACAAAGCCTTTTTTTGTAGCGCTGTGTTTCTCTGCACCCATTCGGTACGGCTCTGGGGTTAACCCAGGCGGGATCTGTGGATTTACAGAACTGGGGAGCCCTTGAAGTGTTTTTGAGGGCAGAAGAATGAGCCCAGCAACCTCTTCTGAGGATGATAAAGCTAAGCTGCCTTTGCTGTGACAGAGACGAGCAGTATTTTTACAAGAATGTGGTCACTGGAGGAGTTGGGACTCATGGCAAAGCAGGATTCTTGTCTGGAGCTGGATGACCTGCAGTAAGAGATGTTTTCTGATGCCTCAGCGCTTCTGCAGGGATTCATTCAGGATGTGGCACTGTGGATACTGTTCTTACTGAGTGAAGTGGCCTCATACTGTGGCACACAGATGTCTTGCCTGCTATTCAGGCGTACTGCAATGTTGCCCTTCTGATCACTGACATTTTGGAGGCTTTCTTGCAACAGAAAGAACTTGTTGGTGCCATTGGCTGAGAAAATACTACCTCATTTAGCCAGCACAGGAAAACTGGGTGTTTGAGGCAGATAGATCTGGGCTGCTGTCCATGTGTGCTTTGGGTATGCCTGACTCCTAGGGGAGATACGGGTCAGATTTCCCAGCAGGTGTGAAACTTGCAAAGGGCTGCTGTGAGCCTCCCTGCTGCCTGGCACTGAGAGCACTGAGGTTCCAACTAGCATCTGGGGAGCTGGTGCAGGGTGAGGCAAGGCCAGCCCTGTTGTTGCTGGAGGATCAAGCAGCTGATGTGTTGCCTTCCATGCCCAGGCAGGGATTTGGCGTTTGCTGGTTTGCACTGTACTTGTCCTCTGCCGGGGCTGGCATCCTTACTGATGCACTGGAAGCAGCAGGCTTTATTTCCTTTCAGTTAAGGAAAAGGGGGAAATAAAAATGAAGAAAAATAAGTCTCTTACGGCAAACCAGGGCCAATTGTCCCAAGAGGTGCTTATGAACCTGGCGCTTGACTGATTTTTAAAGCCCTGTTAAAATAAACTTCGAAATGTTTTGCGCAATGTATTTTTTCTTCCCTTATTTGACAAATACTGATCACCCTGATTTGGTATGTGCTTGAATAACAAAGATGGTAATTTGTCACCTACTTCACAGCAGGAGAACACATGGGGACGGAGTCTGCTGCAAGAAATAATCTGGAATTTCTCACTGCTGCTTGGCCCAGGGGTCTTGGGGGCCCTTGCAACTCTCCTCACCATCCTGTCAGCCACGATGCCGTCATTCCTCTGTGTTTATTGCAGCTTTTCCTGGGATCCAGTCCAGCATCTGGAACAGAGGTTTCCTGCTTGCTTATGTTTGTTGAGTGCAGGGTGGCTGTGGCACTGTTGCTGGAGCTGTGGGTGAGGCTGAAAGGGACTCGAGGCACTGAGGTCTGAGGAAGATGGTGTGAGCCCGGCCCCTGACATCAGCAAAGCCAGCGGGAAAATCCCAGGGGTCTCGTGTCTGGGTCAGCTGTGGGGTTGCAGGGCTGAGCAAGGTTCCCCCTTCTTCTCTGTGAATGCTTATCTCTGTTCCTTGCAGGCTACTAGGCAAGTTTTGGTGACGTGAAAGGAGCAGTTTATGACTAGCCTGGTGTTCCAAAGAGAGTGTCCCTCTTCCAGTACATCCCACACAAGCCCTGTGCTGTCACAAGTCATCCCTGGGAGTCCAGAGGAGATGAGGGGAAGGTTCCTGCTGATCTCCTACTGGCGGTCTTCTGTGTCTTGGTTCTCTCTTTGCCTTCTTCCCCATGTGTTCTGACTCTGTTCCTCTTCTCTATGGTACCTTTAACCCCTTCCTTCCACCTGTCCTGTGTCTGATTGCTCTCTTTCTACCAGCCCCACGCAGCTTTCGTCTCAACTCTTCCCCATGCCCCGGTTTTGTCCCTTGTCCTCTCAAGCTGCTTCCTGAGTCCTCCCTTCCTCAGTGAGGCACCTGCTGCTGTTCAGGGAGCAGCGTGACAAGGTGCCAGCAGCTAGTGGCAGGAGCTGTGACCATGAGCATATCCCTCCCTCGGTGGGGCCGAAGCAGCACCAGCTTGCCAGAGCTTTCCCAGAGGCTGAGACTTTGTACTGTTGTGGTTTGTGTCTTTTTTTTCTTTCCCTTTTTAGACTCCAACACTCTTCTAGAGCCTTTTCCAAGAGGTGAGGCAAAAGTGATTAGTGTTCTGTTTGCTCAACCTTAACTACAGCTGTACAAACTTTGTTTTTCCTCCTTAGGAGTTATTACTTGGGTAAAAATTAAAACAGTTTACGTGTTAGTGCCATTACATAGTATCATGTGTTATTCTTTCTTTCCTTTTTGTCCCACCCCCAGCCCCCCCCCCCTTTTTTTTTTTTGACAAACACACTGCATTTGGGTTCTGGGGCTGCAGTCCCTTGTTGGCCTGTACAGCCCCAATGATTGTGAATTGAGCTAGCCTCCAAGCTGGCTGGAATCGCTGTGGAAATGTTAAAGCCATTTCCTTTGAAACAGCCGACTGAAAAAATAGAAAATATTATTCTTACTGTTTAGTCTCTTCTGCAAGCAGGCAAAGCAGATGTAATGCAGGTGGCATCCTTCCTTTACTGAGATGTGGCCGCCTCTGCTGTCCTGGCACATGGGTACAACCCTCTTGCCCCGATGGATATTGTCTTCTCCCAAGACTTGTTGCCTCAGGAGCTGAAGTTGCATCCTGGTCCAACCCCCTTTTCTTCACTCCTTTGCTAAGCAGCAGTGGGACGAATGGTGACTGAACAAGCCTGATTTTGTGGTCTGATAGTGATAGAAGAAGGGAGGGATGGTTTTAAACTGGAAGGGGAGAATTAAATCAGATATCGGGAGGTCCTGGCAAAGGCTGCCCAGCGACGCCCCATCCCTGGAGGTGCTCAGGGCCGTGGATGAGCCCTGGGCAGCCTGATCTGCTGGGGGCAGCCAGCCCATGGCAGAGGTTGGAACGGGGTGTGCTTTAAGGTCCTTTTCAAGCCAACCATTCTGTGACTTGATTAAATCACAGGTTCTGTGCCAGTCCTGTACCTGGTGGGGCTTTGTGGCGCAGGGCAGTGCCTCTGTGCAGGCTTTCCCAAGCCCGCTAGATGGCAAACACGTGAAAGGTTTGCTCCTCTGCTCCTGGCCAGGGCCAGGCCCTGTTTGCAGTGCCAAGAAGCGGGCTGCATTTCTTTTTTTTTTTTTTTTTCCTGGGGGCGGTCTGTACCAGCAGCCACCGGCTGTAGGTCTATTGCAATCATTTACATTTCCAGCTCCTTTGTATAACATCAATACTGGAGAGTGTACAAACTGCTGAGCTGTTTACAACTGTGCCGGGGCTCCGCCGTCAACAGTGTGCGCCTGCATTAGCAGCGTCCAGCTGGGCTCAGGCTGCTGCCGGACTGCAGGGAGCAGCCCAGGCTCTGTTGGTTTTGGCTTCCTCCAGCTGAACCCAGCCCTGATTCTGGAGGATCAGGAAGAAGAGGAGAGAAGCAAGCAAGGGGTTTAATGCGAGAATTTGTTTCCACGGATGTGCTGTGCTCTGGGTTTTCCCTGCGTATCCCTGGATGCTGGGCGAGCTCATCTGCCTCCTTTTTGTATCCCAAACCTGTGTCTGTGTGGGGTAATTCCTGCATGGGGACAGGAGGGCGGGCAGAAAGCACCAAGTCCCTGTCAGGTGCCCCTGTTCTCCTTGTGATGCTGCCCAAATGCCCTTTCCCTTTGCTGTATGTTGAGTGCTGCTCTGCCATCATCTCAGCCTTGATTCTTTCCCTGGCTGAACGTAGTGAAATCGGATGGGACGAGCTTGTCTCTGCAAGGGCGCTGCTGCCAGAACCATGCTTCTTCCTAGGTTTGGTTTCTGGAGCTTTTTATGACCTTGAAGACCTAAGCAGCATCTTCCCTTCACGCGAGCTGGGACTTCTGACAGTTCATCAAAACGCTTGGAGCATCTTGTGCTTCCTGACAGCAAGGAATCTTGAATCTACCAGGCTGATGTGTGCCGTGCAGTGCAGAACAAATGCTGCTTCCTCCGAACTGCTGCTCCTGAACAGCATTTGTCCAGGGAACCTCAGAATGTCTATGCCTCTGCAGCAGAGCATGTGCCTTCTTCAAAATGCCAAAGTAATTGAGGAGCTTGATGGATGCAGATACTTAGGTTGCCCAAAGAGCTGCCTTTGAGAACTTCGATGACTTCAGTTTGTATGTTGGAGGAATGGAATATCTTTGAAAATCTGGCTGTAGTGCCTGGGCAGAGCACACTGCTGTGCCTGTAAAGCAGTACTGCTTTTGGAGGCAGGACTGTGTTGCTCAGGGGGCTTCTGGAAATGTGAGCTTTGACCCCATGCCCTGCTCAAGCCCATCCTGCTCCTGGCCGCTGTCTGGCGGATGGTTTGCCTTGGGGCTGCCTGTCTGCTGGCTACAGTGCTGCTGAGAGTCCCAGCTCTGAGATGAATGCTTTGGATGCACACCTAACCCTGCCTGGGGGAAAGACTTGGGCCACAGGATGCATCCACAGAGCCGGGGGGGCATGCGTAGAGCCAAAAAATGCTCAATTGACTATGAACACAGGAAATGCTTTAGTGTGGTGCTGTGGGGATCTGCTTTTTGCCCAGCTCTCTTCTCAGGGCCCTGTGTCAGGCTGCCTGCCCTGCTGCTTTGCCACTGCGGGGGAGTTGCAGAGGAGGAGCACCTGCGTTTTGATTCCTGCCTTGACCTCGCTCCCGTTAAGTGCCTGCCCCATGGTCTGTATGCAGCTCCTGTCTCGCTTCATTCTGGCCTGGCTCCAGCCTGGGTTAATCTGTCATATGGTTTTTAACCAGCCCACACAGACAATAAAGCATCTCCAGTCTCTGGCCCCTCTCCTGTCCTGTGACCAGCGGCAATTTAGGTGTGAGAACAATAGTTCTGACTAACAGACCTGATTTCATTCTCTTAGGAGATTGCAGGTTTGCTTGCTGGAGATAACTGAGTTAGCTCTGTTATCTGGTAGGCTCTAGCTCTGGAAAAGCGTCAATTTATTTTTGTGGTATTTAAAAATGAGTGTATTGCTCACGCAGCCTGCTGTGAATGTCTGCGTGGGAGCCAGCCTACAGAAGGGAGCAGGCGAGGGATGTGCCTGCTCTGCTGCGTGGGGCAGGGTGTCTGGGTTCTGCCTGTGCTTCCCAATGGCAGAGCGGTGGGGTTTGAGTATCTCCAGAGAAGGAGGCTCTTCTGCCTCTCTGGGCAGCCTGTTCCAGGGCTCTGCCACCTTCAAAGTAAAGACATTTTTTCTCATGTTCAAATGGAACTTCTGGGTTCACATTTGTGCCCATTGCCCCTTGTCCTGGCGCTGGGCACCACCAAAAGAGCCTGCCCTCATCCCCTTGCCTCCTGCCTTTCAGATGTTTCTAAGTGTTGCTCAGATTCCCTCTCAGCCTTCTCTTCCCCACACTGAACAGCCCCAGGGCTCTCAGCCTTTTCTCATACAGTGGATGCTCCGGGCCCGGATTGTCTCTGTAGCCCTCCACTGGACTTTCCCCAGCATTTCCCTGCCATCCTCGAACTGGGGAGCCCAGCACTGGGCCCAGTGCTCCTGATGTGACCTCCCCAGGGCAGAGCAAAGAGGAGGAGAACCTCCCTCACCCTACTGGCCACGCTCTGTGCAATGCACCCCAGGGTCCCATTGACCTTCCTGGCCACCAGGACACTCAGGTCCCTATCTGCAGAACTCTGCTCTGGTATCTCAGCCCCCAACCTGCACTGATGCATGCAGTTGTTCCTCCCCAGGTGTAGGACTCTGAACTCACTCTTGTTGAACCTCATCAGGTGCCTCTCCTTCGGGGCAGGGGGAGCATATAGATAGCAATGCCCGAGAGCTACAGTTGTTTTATTCCCCTGATTCTGCACCAGATTATTAGTGTATTATTACTATCTTGGGTGCAGTTAGCAAATGTCTTAACAGTGCACCTTGTTAGTTCTACTAGGACTGGGTTTGCAGGGGGGGTTGCACATGTTGAAGGGTGCTGGGCAGCAAACATCTTCCTTGCTCTGTGGCTTAGCACCCAAGCACCCAAGGAAAGCTGGGTGGACCAATAAGGACTCCTTCTGGGGCACCCAAGCTGTGTGGTAGCTTTCCACGTTGGCAGAACTGTGAATGGTATCTGTATTGAAAGACTAACACTGAGGCTTGAGGTCTTGGGGAATGGGGACCAGTAAGAGGGGAGCATGAAAACAACCTCATTGGAGGAGTTTCTTCTGGTTTTGATGACCCATGGGAACATCTCAGGACCAGTGTCTTGGTTTAGGAAGGGCTGTGTCGATGTACTTGATCTCTGGGAGCAGCTCAAAGAACCTGGACTCTGATGTGCAGCTGGGTCTGTTGGACTTCGACGCCATCCTGCCCAAAAAGCCCCTGAACTTGCTGCCTTTGCTTGCCAGCTCACTCCTTGTCCACTTCTGAAGATTGGTTTGAAAGCACAGGCACAGCCCTGTGTCCCTTGTGATACTGCTGCAACAGCAGGCTCTCTGCTTCCTTCCTGCAGCTCCCCCCATCCTTGGCATCATTTAGCACTGTCAGAGTGCCTTGGCTCCTAGGAAGATGGCTTCACTTGCTGCAAGCCTCTCTTCCTCCCCACCAGGCTCCTGCGTGGTGCATAGGGATCACAGGGCAGATTAAGGGCTTAAACAGATAGCAGGCTTAATGGCTTGACCCCAGGACCTCCCCATCACCTGTACGGTGCAGCCGCCTCTGGGTTTCCTAGACACACACAGGTGTGAGAATGCATCTGGAGCCAGGCGTTGCTGTGCTGGAGTAGATCTCTGGCTGTGTGTTGCAAAAGGACTTGGGCAGGATGGGCAGGCAGTCTGAGTGTATGTGAAGGGGTCCTGTGAAGGCAGAGGTTTGTCCCTGGCCCTGTGTGTTAGGTAGGGATGTGGAGCTGAGAAGCAACGCTCATCTCTTCTCTTGTAGTGGGTGCCCCTGGCGCAATCCTGCCTGTGTCCTGGCTTGGTTGATGTGTCGGGGACAAATGGTTGTGGGTACTGGAGCAGCGAGGAGCTGGAAATCAGCCTGTCCCTGGGTCCCTTCGTGCTCACCAGGGCACGATTTCTCTGCTATTGCAGAGAAATCTGCAATGCTGTTTCTCCTTGGAGCCTGAGCACAGCTTGCCCTGAAGACCACCTCCTGCCTTGGCCCTACATCCTTGCTATGTGGGTACCGAGAGTGCTTGTGCATGGCCCTGCTGTGAGATGGGAATCCCTTTCTGTGACACTGCTGTTTGCAGTAGCTGCTGCTGCTGGGTTTGCTGTGAGGGATCTCAGGAGTGAAAGCTGCGTGGCCCTGGGCTGTCGTGCCTCGGTGCAGGGGGATCCTATGAAACAGGGTCAGGTGTATCTAAACCGAGTGTGTGCTCTGGAGAACACAGAGGGGTTGATTTGAACTCTGCCAACTATTTGCCTTCAAAATCACAACGTGTCTCAGGAGAGATGGGCAGCTCTGTGTGTACTGCTGCATCTCGAGCTATGAGCAGGAGCTGGAGCTATTGGGTGAGTCCCAAAATCCTGCTGGGGGCTGCCACCAAGCCCAGGATCGTCCATGGCTCCAGGTAGGACAGAGTGAACCTTGGGACAGCGTAGTGACTCACTGCCCCACATCCCAGCGGTGCCTAAGCCTGGCAGCGGGGACCAACGCCGAGGCGAGGGGGCTCGGCAGCGTTCCCCCCCCCCGGTTGTTATTTCAGCTGCTGGAGCCTCGGCCGTGCCTGCACAGGGACGACAAACACCCCGCAGGTGCTGTTTGCAAGTGCCTTCTCCCCTCCGCCTCACTCACCCCCGAAGCACTGCTCCGTGGGGGCCGCAGTGAGGGACTCCCTCGCTGCCCATCCCCTTCCCTCCTGGTCCCCGGGGACGAGCGGGGAATACTCGAGCCCTTGTTGCCTGACTCCATCCTGACCCAGGCTGCTAACAGAGGCTGCCTTTCTGCTGGCTGCGGAGCCGGAGGCAGCGCGAACGGCCTGGCCACCAAACTCCAGGCCTCCGGGGCTGCCTCTTAACCTGGAGGAGCAGCGGGTTATTTGTGTTGCTCTTGGCAGGGATGCCCTGGCCCTCTAAAACACAGAAGTGAATGTGCGCGGAGGTGTGGGGCGCAGGCCAGCACGCACTGTTTGTGTTGGACCCGCCACGCGGGGAATTAGTTCAACTCGGCTGCTAATTGCTTCTGAAGTGCGGGGCTCTGTTGAATGGACGCGAACATGCGACAGGGACAGCGAGCACGGTGCGGGGGGAGGCTGCCCCTGCTCTGCTTTGCTCAGACCTCCTGAGACCCCACTGCTGTCTTCCACTCCTGGTGGTGTCAGCCCCACTGAACCTGCAGGGAGTGGAGGTTTCCCAGCCCCGATCCGGCTCTGCAGGAGCACTGGGATGGAGGTGCGATGCTGTGCTATCTCCTTTAGGCTTGAGAAGGGGATCTGGCAGGGGAGAATCAGGAAAGCAGCACCAGGAGGCTGATGGCAGCCCTGCATTGCCCCAAATGATATTTGTATCTTGTCCTTAAGGCTAGCAGCCCTTCTTGCTCTCTAGGCCACTTCCCCCATGAAGTCCCTGCTGGGAGGCTTCCCCCACTGCCTGCCCCAAGTCCCCCTGCCATCTCCCTGCCCCATCCCTGGGCTCTTGTGCCTGCCTCTAAACCCCCTGTGCTCTGACTTGGATGAGGGGCTGGGAAGGACGAGGGGTGGTAGAGGAGGATTTTGCCCTTCAGAAGGGCTTCTGCTCGCACAAACATGGGCAGACCCTCTCTGTAGGTCTGCCTCTGTGCCTGTCGCTTCCTTGTACCTGGTCCTGCTGAAACTTTGAGCACTGGGTAGTGACACAAAGGGCCCTGATTTTTGTTCTCTGTGAGTCCAGCTGTGCACATATAGGAGAGGAAAGGCCTTGGAAGCAGCATCTCCCTGTGTTGTGTGGGACTGCGGGACATTCTGGAGACCTCCAGCCCTGGGTGCATGTTATAGGGTGGTGTTTCGTTTTGCCATCCAGGCACATCATCATTCTGTCATCATCCTTCATGGAGGATAGATTGACAGCAGTTCCCCACAGCATCAGCTCTCTATCCTTGGGGTGGAAGGAGGACGTTGGAGACCTATCCTTTCCCAGGGCTGAACGGAACCTGGAGAAGCTGCTGTGGGTGGTTGTGGCCTTCGGAACAGGCCTGGGAAGGGGCCATCAGCCACCCCAGTGTCTTTCCTGAGCTATGGCATCCACCGCAGTGACGTGCAGATAGAGGCCAAGGACAGAAAGCCCTGGTTAGACAGAGGAGCCTGTGGGGACATTAAGAGCTTGGTTTTCGCCCCGCTGACTTGCTTTGAGCCTCTGTGGACTAAAGCAGGCTGTGTCTCCGGCTCCTTCGCCCTCTCCCACCCCTCACTGCCTCCCTCCCTCCCCCTGCTCTCAGTTAGAAATTGTCATTTAAAGCCCAAACTCCCATTGTCCAAACTGGGATTAAGCACCATCTGTGCAAACTTTTGAGGCCATTTCTGTGACTGGGAGGAAACGGATGACTCAGAGAGACATTGCGACACGAGGATCGGCAGTGACCTGGGGTTAAGTGGGTGGATCTCGGCAGCCCTGCTAGTTCAGCCTGCTGAGGCACATGGCAAGGGAGCCAGCAGCCGCCTCCAGAGGGCTGTAGGGTACCCCCTGACTGCCAGATATTTCCAAATTGTGTCAGGTGCTGAGCTGTGGTCCACCTGGCCCACCGGTGGGATGTTCAGTAGGACTCAGCATTGGTGCAGCAGGATGATGTTTGGTGCTGGTCTCCTCATAGCACACCTGGAGGGCTGCTGGCAGCTCCGGCCTCATGCAGGGATGGTGCAAAGTGGCTGGTGGCCCTGCAAAACCCTTGACTTAACAAAATGACCTTCCTTCAGCTCCAGTGTCCTGAAGGAAGAAATCTAGGGAAAGAGCAGATATTTAGGTGGTTCCGGCTGGGAAGTCTGAGGGGATCAGCTGTTTTGAAGCACTGTGACTTTGCTGATCCTGTGATTGCAGGAGGTGAGTCTAGATCCTGAATAGGACATACAGGCATGTCCAAGGGGCGGAGCAGGGATCCTTGGAGGCGAAGATGTGAAGGTGGTGAATGAATTGATTTTTGTTTGTAGGGAGAAAAAGGAGTTTCTAGCTTGCAACTTTTTCCCTTTACACCATATTTTTGTTGCTTCATGGTGAGTTGGTGAACTTCTGGTTCACCAGGACACCACTGATGTGCAAGGGATGATGCCAGAGTAGCTCACCGTGAGGGCAAGGCAGGGCTGGACTTTGAGCGCTGGCAGTGATATGGAAGGCATGCCAGGAACACGCTCCTCGTTTGGGATCAAGTTGCTCAGCTCCTGCTCTTGGTGCTGTCCTTGCCCATTGCATTTAGATGGAGAATTGGTGTGATGAGTGTCAGCTCCCTGCTCTGCTGGGAGTGTGTTTGCATCTGAATGCAGGATTCTGTGCACATGCAGAAGGCCAATCCTGCGAGGTGATAGCTGGGGCAGGAAGTTCTAGAGAAGTAAGTAGCCCTCAATGAGGAGCTGTGATTAAGACAGCTTTACGCCCCGAGTCTAACCTGAACAGTTACAATAACCCCAGAAGTTGGTGAAATTATTGGGCAGAGCTTAAGTAAAATGATATGAAGACAATGCTAAGGCAGGTGAGATTTTGCTTGGCTTAATGCACAAAGCCCAGAAGAAAAGGAAAGGAAAGAATTTCCCCTGTGAAAATCTCAGCTGGTTCCATTTCCAGTGACAGTCAAAGAGTTAAAGTGATATGTTGGGAGTTATGAGTGTTTATCTAAAAGAAAAGTGGCAGGTGAAAGGGATAAAATAACACAGTTCTTAAAGCAATGCAATATGTTCGAATTATCCGAGGATCAGAGCTGGAATTTGGAAGGTAATATTGGATAGAAGGAAATGGGAGATGGAGACAGAAATAGGATGGGGAAAAACAGCTCGAGGTGGCTTCCCCATTGGTTGTTGCAAAGGAATAACAAAGAGGTTGGCATTGCTAGGACCATTGTGAATTTGTTTATTGGAGGGGATTTTTATTGTACTTTCAGAATTAAGCTCAGGGCCTCTGCTGTGTCAGGGTGCAGAGCAGACCCTCCTGAGCTGAGTTGGGCTGGAAAAACATCTGCAGTGTGTTCCTGTACGTGAGAGCACTGCTGGAAATGGCCGCTGTGCTCAGATGACCTGCGAAACCACCACCACCGATGCTGACCGATGCTGAGATCCTTCCCTTCGCTTTCACAACCTCTGTTCTTCAGGCATCAGTCCTCACCAGGAGCTCAGCTTTTCCTGAGCTGTTTGCTCAGTTCTGGTAGGTCTCTAGCTCATGCTAGCCGAGACACTTGGCAAGGGTTTGGGTCATTGCATTCACTGTGCCAAGGAGCCCAGGGTTGTGTACAAACTTCTGTGTGGTTTGCAGGTTCAGCAGTATGCGCCAATCTTTTTTAACTGAGAAAAAGTAAAAGATCCAAGAGCAGAGCATCACTGATGCATTTCCTTCTGAAATCTGTAGGCAGCCCAGAGTGAGGGCTCCGAGGTGCACCACTGTCATCCCAGCTTTTTTATCAGTATGATTTTTCGTAACTGTGGCAGGTGGAAAATTGAGATGGCAAAGTGACTTTATTGAGAAAAAAAGACAGAAAGGACTGATTTATTTTGTATCTAATTCAGCTCTGAGGCCCTCCCAGATGTTCTGGGTTTCTTGGTGGAAATAAAACGGCTGCAGATTTTCCAGCTGGCTACAGAAAGCAGAGCACCACCACCAGGCCAAGTCCCAAGTGAGATATCTGCAT